>NW_020451271.1:2190844-2209193 GCF_003343035.1 Apteryx rowi
CTCCTCACCGATGATGGGTCTCTCGTTGCCCCCCTTCAGGCTGCCGCGCAACGCGGCCGAGGCGACGGCCCCGCAGCAGAGGAGCAGGAGGAGGGCGGCCCCCAGGAAGAGAGAGACCCCCGCGCGGCGCCGCATGGCCTCGCTGCCCCTCGCATCCAGCCGAGCCGAGCCGAGCCGAGCCGAGCCCGGCCCCCACAGCGCCCCGCCCTCGGCCGCACCCCCCGCGCCACCTCCCGCGCGCCGCGGGGCACGCTGGGAAATGTAGTTACAGAACCAAACCAGGTCTCCGTCCCCAGGGCGCTCGGGAGGGCACCAACCGTCAAGGGACGGTCAGCAAGAGCCCCTTCGGCCTACGAAGCATGTCAGCAGGCAGCCCGAGGCCTTTTTCACTGTAAAAATGAAGTATTAATGTATGCCTGAAGCCAAGGAAGGAAGTTAAGGTGGCTGCAGGCTCCGCACCAACAAAATCCCCCTCCGAGGCCTGCTGCGGCTTGGCCCCGCCCCGCCCAGGCCTGTTCCCCCCCGCCGAGCCGCCCCGCCGACCTCACCTACCTCTGCTTTCCTCCTGCTTTTCTGTCCACTTTGGCTCTGACGGCTTCACATTTGCTCCCCCTGTTATCCTACCTTTGATAATATTCCCCATTCAACAACATTATACTCCATAACCAGTTAGAAAAAGATAGACATAAGGGAATATCTGCTCTTTATTTAATTGTTTTGTTTTTAAACATGCAGATGAAAATCATTGAAGCTGCTCTAGAAGGTTTGATGGAGGGTCACTGAAGAGGCAGACCACCTCTGGCACCACGTCCCCAAGCTGGAAGTCACTGGAGACTTGGAAGTGCCCCAGCAAGACAAGACACCTCAGCTGTGGCTGCTGGTGCTCTTCTCCTGGCACGCAGGCTGCTCTTTATGCAGGGTGCTTGGGGGATGGCCTCTGAAACAGGACAGCCATTCTAGGAACTATGGCTTGCTTCCAAACTACAACAATCAGCGGTCTTTATTATTAATCATTAAATTAATCCTAATAAAGCCTAATCCTTAGCAGTTCTTACACTCATTATGTTTTTCCTAAGACAGAGGTAAAAAATTGCCGTAGATTTTACTGAAGTCCCTCTGGTCCAATCTGCTGTCTCTGAGAATGCAAATATTGGCTTCTTTCATTATGCTTTTTGAGGATATGGGAGGCAAACAGCCTACAAGTCAAAGATGAAAATACTTCCAATACTAAATAGCTTTCCAACTGCCTTTTTCCTAAGAGCTATACAAAGCAACACACTTCTGTGGCTAATATTGCAAGCAAGGGTTAGGAAGAGGTAACACTTAGAAAAAGTAATGCTTATGTTATATATATTATATAAAATAATTCTGAGCTCTTAAAGACAGACAAGACTTGCTGGTTCATCTAGAAAAGGTTTATTATTATAATGATGTTAATATGTATAAAATTATAAAACATAGTGCATTACAGTGTACTTATAGTCAGTAGTAAATTATATTTGCATCAGTATTTAACAGCAAGTTTCTTTTTTAAAGGCACTCCTGGTCTTATTATGAAAGAATAATGCACTTGCAGATTTTTGTTTTGTTTGTTTACCCTACAGTTCAAAGCTAACATATCTCCACCCATAATCCACCTCTTCTACTCGTTATGCAATATATCCCGATTATCTTGTGTCCTTATTATTAGCAGCAACTAATGTTGGTCCTTATATACAGAACCCCTAGTTTCTATATTAACGTGTAAACATTAAAAGCTAATTAAGAGTTCATGAAAAAAAATTGCACTAAGTACTCTAACTGAAGTAGTCTAACTGAAGTAGTTTGTATTTTGTGTCTTCTAGGTAAAACAGCTACAATTAAGAGTCTTGTTTCATAAGAAAAGGTTGAATTTTCCTGTGAATTGAAACATGATTCATTCCTTTTATGTGGTACATATTCAAGGATTAAAACTGAACGAGCATAAAATTAAGACAATATCTTCCAGTTCTCCAGTTTTAAATAATTTGGAACTTGAGTTAGATACTTGCAGAATTGACAGATGCCTGACTACTTAGTCTATTTTCTTATAAAGAAGAATTTATAAATTCAAGACTGAGTTGTTACCAAACTGAGATAAATAATGGGATAAATGTACTCTAGAACTTGATGTACTAACAAATTTTAACAGAAAGCAGAGTGGAAAGTAAATTAACCTTTTAGATTATTAAATCTTGAGGAATGTAAGATGATATTGCTATGTAATGTGAATGACAGCTTTTACACATACTGTGTTTGTATTTGAATTGTGCCCTTTGGGAAAAAAATCTGTTTTCAATAAGTATAGACAGATTTTTTTCTCCGTTACCATTACAGAAAAAGAGAAGATGGCTCTACCGAAAATAAAAAAAACAATTCTTCCAGTGCCCAACAAAAGATATAGGTTGGCAAGTTGCCAATTACCTTTCTAAAAATAAAATGAAGATACTCAGCACCTCCTAGGCTGAGGTCCAAAGTGACCTACAAAGCATCATTAAACCACACAATCCATTTCTAAAGTTCAGGTCCACAATGGATAATCTACTTCACCCTCCAAAACAGACAAACTGATACTGCAAACAGCTCTCTTGACCTCTATAGTGCTCCACAGTAGAAATTAAAGGTGTTCATAATCTGAGCTGCTTATAGCTTTTCCATAGAGAGCATCTCTTCGAAGAAACAAAGTCAGAATTTTCAAAGTTGTGTTCCTCCTGATTCATACTGTCTTTTAAAGAATGTGTACACTGTGTTTTCCCTACCTTCCTCTAAAAAATTGGCAGATTGTGTTAATTAATGCAGCTTCCCTTTTTGTACTAAGCAGCAGAAAGATAACATAAATGTCTCACTATTGCTGACTAATCTTCAGTTTGACTGTGCAATCTCAGCAGTGCAAACTAACACAACGGCCATTTCCCTGAGAATTAGTCCAAAAAGCAGCTGCTTTTCACTCCTTGTACAATTACGCCTGTAATAATACTTCCACAACAAACTAATCTACCCCATTCACATTCTGCACTTCTCTTAAATCATTTGGCTTTGTATCCTGTCATCTTGACAAGCCAAGATACAAGAGATAAGCATAAGGTTCTGTACTGCATTATTACAGGCTAGTAGTGTCCAAAGACTTAACAGGAGCAATATCAATCTCTGATATCCAGCACATAGGACTATTCAGCTTTTTGGTACACAACTTAATCAATCACAAACAGTATTGCAAATATACGGAATTCATTAACCCCTTCCGATATACATACTTATATACTCTAGTTAGTACAAAAGTGCAGTTAACATGATACTCTGTACCCTGCAAAGACATACTGGTTTTATTTGAAATAATTTCAAGTTTATGTGAAAGATTTCAGATTAAACTTTGTTCCACTTCCAGTCACCAGAAATTGATATAACACTGTAGTATGGTTATTACTGGGCAACCAGAGAAATACTCCGAAGATAATCTGCAGACGCCATTATGAAGTTAGTCCATTCTTCAGCAAGCACGTCAATGGAAACTTCCTCCCCGCCATATTCTTGTGGAAGAATGCTGACTGGGAAGTGTTCAGTCAAACTCTGCATGTAGTTATTTCCATGCATATACACCTAAAACAAAATATGGAAAGCATTTACTTCAGTATGAATGCTAGACTCTCGGGTGAAAATAGACAGCAAAGAAACTCAATGCAAGAGCTGAAGCCCTAGCTTGGTTCCACTAAACAAAACATTACCATGTACTTGTTCATAATGAGCTCCTTAAATGAGGGAGAGAGTACTATGTAAGTAAGTTTCTTGTAGGCACTCAAACTCTGTCCTGCTCAGTATTTGCAATTTGAGTGAGCATGGACTACAACCTGAGCGCTGCATTTTACAGAGCTACAGGCACAGGAACCAAGACTAACTCTATACACTTGCTTTGGATTGGTTTAGCTCTGCTAATCAGGGTGCACACTGTGTTCACACAGCTAAAGTGATCCAAACCATGGGAAAAACTTTGGCCTTTGGCCTTGTCATGCAAGATACCATATATTTGCTTTCAGTCATTTCAATGAAATGAAAAGTTTGGCACCTGGCCATTACTATCTGGTCCTTCTAAATATTTAAGAACATTAGGTACTATGTATGTAGCTTCAGACAGTGCCAAGGATGATATTCAGAAGAACCTGGATCTCATTCCTACATTTCAGTCCTTATTTTTCAGCTTTAACTGAAATTAGATCCAGAACTGCTCCCCCACTTTAACCCTTCTAATAAGGTAGTTTTGGTTGTTCTGCTATTGCATTATTATAGGTGTTTTGAAGCTTTGTTCATTACTTCCAAACAAAAACTTTTCTAGGCTACTTATTAACACTTGACAACGATTTTCTGCAATTAATTAATATATGACACAAAGACTTCAAAAATATTCACTGAAAAGGCAGTTAGCTGCCTTTTGTCCAATGCATCCTCTTCAGAACCTCAGATAATTAGAGAATAGCAATTATTTCTAGGAAGATAAGGGGAACTGGTCCTGCTATTTTTTTCTTGTGCTCATACCTAGACCTCTAACCCCAGGGGACAAGCCAGTCTACCTCCGTTCCATTCCATGAACTGTGATATTTGGTCTGTCTCTTCCAATGGGCCTTTACTGCCCACCTGCCCTCTCTCCTGCTTTTTGAGTTCTGTCTAGTCCATGGGACTCTCTGAGCTAGATCAGGCAGCGAGGGTTGTAGGGGCTTCTTACACAGGCCTTACTATGACAGAGGAAAGGCCATGGCATTAGGCTGTTGCAGCATTTTTTTTTTTTTTTTAAATTATCTTTTGAGAGTTAGGAACTGCACAAGGCTGGTAGGAACAATCTAACCTCTGTCCTACATTGAATCACACATGCCAGGAAAAGCAGACTGGCAAATCACAGATCACTGTGACCAGCAAAATCTGGGTAAGCTGTCCTGGAGCAAAGTGGCTACTGCGAGTGCACGAGGTCTRTGGCCTCAGACAAGGAAGCTTCCAAGTGGGAGTAAGAACAAAGAGGGCTGCTTCTTTTGCACCGTAGTCCTGATGTTAACATTTCACAGTATCCCCTCTTCTGCCAGCTGATACCTCCAAAATTCCTCCTATACTACAATGAATGCTTTCAGAATCCTTGGTGTGCATTTGCATCCAAATACAAACAGGGTTTTCAGGTTTAAAACTACAAATTAATATAAAACAACTAATAAGCTATTTGGAAAGCAAGTTGGAACTTTAGCCTGGCCTATTTAGCTATGCATAAATGCCTCTGCATATTCTTTGGAGCTAGAAAATTGTCTTCTACTGTCTTTGTATGGCTTGGAGCATAACAACGTTGTTCAGTGACAATTTCTCACTATCATTTACAGGCAGTGTGTAGCGAGATCTGACACCTATTCCTTTCTAGTTCTGTGGAAGATTTTCTGTGTGACCTTAAACAAATTATTTAACCTCTCTGTGTAACAGTGATTTTTATCTTTAGAGTGGTGGTAATAGCAATCACTTGCAACTCTCACATTACTGATGCCTACAAATGCTTTGCAATTAGATTCCTGCGGCCTGTACAGTAATAAAACATAAAAATGATTTATTCTTTTCAGTACTCAGAAGTAACAGATCCTAAGGAAAGTGCTAGAGATTGTCACATAGGGGTACTGTGACAGAAAGAAATATTTTGTATGCACTCACCCGTTCTTTTATTTTTTCAGTGAGAAAAGGCTTAATTAGAGCGAAGACTGGGTGGAAGAATAAAGGCTCATTAATCAAGTGGATACCTCGAACTTTCAGTGGAAAGGAATCCTGATAACATATATGAAAAACAGCATGAGAAAAAGAAATTATTAAAATGACTCTATTGTTAAAGACAAGTCTCTGAAAACTAGCTAGTCCATAGGTTACAGCACTCCCCTTGACTTTGCTAATTCCTGCACTTTGGAGTGCACCTAGTTTACACTGTCCTGCACAAAGCTTTGAAAAACATGTCTTATTCCTCCCATTAGAAGGAAGGCATTTCAGTATAAGTAATGTACACAAAGCTTGTGTTCAGCCTTTTCTCAGAAGTCCAGTTCTTCACAGCGGAGATCTTGCTGCTAGCTTACCAAAAAAGCCAGCTAGCCATGTGCTTTTATTGGCAACTGCACAGCATGAAAGAGGGTATGTACAAAGAGACTCTGTTGGTATTGAACCAAAGATTTGCCAAGAAATAATGAAGCCTGCTAGCTGTTTATTTTAAATAAATAATACACCATGTTACAAATTATATTTTTAAGGTTATTTGGGGAAAAATATTAAGATATAGGAAAATATTTTATAGTCAAATATAAAGCATTAAACCTACTAATTTTAAGTTAAATGAATGATATTTATAATTTAGAGACAAGATCTGAAATTAGTGGGAATTTTGCCCAAGCCAGAAGTTCAGTTTTACAGCAAGATCATTTTTCTTTACCGCTGTAATGAAAATAAAAATATATCTGCTATATAGCCTTTATAATATGAAATATTACTAGTTAGTAGATTCAGAATTTATTTAAAAGTGCCCAGCTTCAAAAGAAAATATGGCAATATTCAAAGACAGCATTAAGCGCGGGGGAAAGAATAGCTTCCATTTATATTCCGCCTAACTGATACTACCTCTGTAACCAGAGTTTTACTAATAGAAACTGTACTTCTCACAAACAGTTCTCCCCCCCCACCCCAGTAGCCCTCTTCACATTATTTCATGCATTCTTCTATGGGTAAGGAAAAARAAGAAAATACACAGTTTCCTAAGTGCAAACTTCTTTTAGATTTTAATGTAGGATAAAGACTTTAAAACTATTAGATTATATGTTTACTGCATGTTATTATGTATTATTATATGTTTAAATTCTGCTATCATGTTTTTAACAAAATAATGTGATTTTGCCTGGGGTAACAGATTTTTCAAGATGATATTACTTATCGATATTACTTTTTGATGTTACTTTGCTTTTCATTTCTTATTGTACATTTCCTTTCTATATACTTCTATTTCTCTACATAAGATAATGATTTGCAAGAAAGACAACATTCTTAAGAGGAAAAAATAGGGCTGAAACTAAGGTTCCTAAATTTTTGCAACAATAGAACAATTTCTGGGTGAAATATATAAACCCAATTTAAATGATGATAGGAATCTGAAAAAAAGAATCAAGCTTATTTCGCTTTTAAGAAAACACTGGAAACAGTCTTTTTTCTCCCATTTTCAATAGCTATAACAAACATTTAGAAGCTTGAAAAACATGGAAAAAATTGGAAATAGGTCAAGACAGAAACATCACATTCAAAGAATTTCCTGGTTGCAGGTACAGATTGAAACCTTCAGATTTAATTGTGAATCCTCTTCTTCCTCCTTTCCTCTCACTATTTGAAAGTTATAAAATTACTAGCAACTTGTACTCTGCCTCAGAAAGCAGCTAACACACTCTCACAGCAACTCATGAGATCTGGCCCAAGATCAAGATTTCTCTTATTCTAGATGGGAAAAGTTGGAAATGTCTGCTGGTTTCATTGAAATTTCACAGTAGATATCAAAAAGGAAGAACAACTGAAGTTTCTATGCTATTAGTCCAATGACTCAACCTCAGATATGAGCCTTACCAAATCAGAGCAAGAGATTATCTCCCTGGGTCATTGCTACGTCACAGGTCAACAGTTTTATTATTACTGATTTTCAGCCTAACTTCTGAAGAAAAAAAGGCTTATAGGACTACACCATAGCTCACCTGTCAATTCTCTGTCCTTCTCTCTTTTTTTTTTTCCCAAGTAACCTTTGAATCTATTGACAAATTTCAGCCGAATTCGACAGAAAGAAAAATATCTTAAAGACAGTCAGTCCCTATAAGTTTTGTGAAAATGAGAGGTGAGGTAGCAGTGAGTTGCACAAAACAATGCTCACGTCAGGGGGAAAAGCAAGCAGAACATAAGCATTATACATTCTGCTGGTAGCAGATGGATGGTCACTTAACATCATCCATACTGGCCAACAAGTTAGTACAGTCTTGCTCTTGACTGCTCTTAGCATATGCTATCTTCTCTGGGTGTCGGGGGGGGGGGGGGGAAAAAAGGTCTTTGAAAGGTCTTTGAATGTAGCGTTAATGCTCAAAAGAATGGAACAGAGGAAGTGAAACGGGATAACTAACACAGATCCTTACAAAATCAGGCTTCATCTGTTCTTACGCTCATGGAATTCTTATGCTGTAACAGATGGGTGGAGTTCAAACAAAACATCAGTGGTTATAGGGCATTTGCTGCTATACAAGAACATACTTTAAGTCACATCAAGCATAACTTATACCTAAGTTATCTGACTTTGAACAGATTTAAGATTTTGTTCTTTCAAGCTGCATGACCTCTACAAAGACCTAAGGAACGCAAGCTTGCCATAAGTTTGAACAGAAAAATTTTGAGGGATAGCAGTGAAGTAGCTCAAAGCAATATGTCATACTTACTGTGAGMACAGCAGCAATTTTATTGGCCACTGCTGGACTGATTTGAAATGCATGAGCGAATTGCCACCCTTGCAGATCAAAGATAGCCTTGACTCCATTTCGCTGAGTTTCGATCTCCTTTACAATGAGTTCAGATGTGATAAGACTTACCCGAAACACATCATATGCTGTAAATAATTTGGGATCCCATTGTCCTGAAGAATAACAGATTGCACTGTATTACCACAAGGATACCACATACACCTCTACTTCCGCTTGCTACTGCTTCTAATGTGCTTCTCAGGAACGAGAAGTAACCAGCAATATCAAAGGTTTTGAAATAACTTCTCTACTGGCAAATCTGTTTATTTTCTGTGCCTGCTTTGCCACTCATTTTTCACATTGTATTTTGTGGCTGATACCAGAGAGGCTACCTACTATAGTATTTTCCACCTACAGCTGTGGCCTCCAATACCAGAGTTTGACAGGAAGAGCTTAAGCCAGGTTAGCAGAAACCAAACGGAAGCATGGCATAGCTCAAAGGGGATAATCACTGGCCACAGGCTTCAGCAACTCCTGAAGGAAGCCACAGATCATAAATTCATAGCCTATGCATTTTTCTTCAGTACAGTAATTCTGCCAATATTCAGTGAATCCCATTTTTTTCTGAGGCCTGAGCAAAGAATTGCATGGGAGGAGTCTTAACCCTAGCTGTGATCTTCAGAGAGCACAACTTTGTAGGGAGATGTAATACCTTCTATCAGACCAGCTGGTATTAAAAAAAAATTCTTTGAGAGCTGGCAAAATCATTTCTYTGTTCAAAACAAAGAAACAGGCTAATGTGTAATCATTTAGTCACAACATTTTTTTAAAAGACTGTTGAGATTGCATCAAACAAACCAAGGATCTTCAGACTGTTGCTTATACAGGGCACTTTGGATACATCTAAACAGTGGAAATCAAGTGAACTTCTCACCTCAGGCCTAGACTGAAAGTTGGTACATAACCACGTGTGCACCCCTTCTGCTATTCTCTTTTTCCCCTCTATGCCACATCTGCACCTGTATCACAGTCTCAGCATATGGCTTTAAAAATCCTCATGGAAACCAATTACTGCATGGACCCTCAGGCCCAAATAATTACATATACTTAAAAGTTGTAAACATTTAACCTCATTACTTTTTTGATTTAGACATAAATACCACTGAAAAGGAAACCATTTCTTCATAAAAGATTGTACAGCTTTAGCCATACTAGTATATAGGACAAATGATATAACTCCTTTTCACCTCAGTAAACCCTTTATATTAACGTTAAGGTGTTTCTAAAAATACATGCATATTACAAAAGGGAACAGAAATATGTTATCCTTCTAGTTAAGACATTCTGACATAATTTTCAATTTTACCAACCCCTGGGGTTGTACCCATAAAAGAATTTTTCCACTTAAATTGTAATAGTTAAAAAATATATAATATATGTCAGCACACGAGCCAAGTGTGAAACAGGTCCGGGAAGTTTTGTCACTCACCAATTCTGTATATTAGAACTTTGCTTCCATGTGGGTCCCTTGATCTCAGGACTCCATGGTAGCCAGCTTGCAAAAGACCAAGAATGGAAGACGGTCGTAAATCTGCACTTATTTCTGGGCATTCAGTTCTCCACTTCTGGTAATTCTTCAATAACTGAGGGGAGAGAAAAAAAAGAAAAAAGTGCAGAGGTCAGATGAGGATGAGGTAAGTGAGATGAAAAGCACAGTTCAAAAAAATGTGTTTTCAACATGTGGCACAGTCACAGGTTTAATTTATTAAATTGACTAATGTTTCAATGTGTATTTTAAGCAAATCACTCCTAGAAGCAGAAAGTTGATATACTGGATCACATAAGTGAGCGGTCTCAAGTTCTGTGCATCCTACTTTTATTCAAAGTACGTTTTTTTCCTTTGGTTTCCACTGGACACTGAGCAGAAATTTATATTTGGTAAACCATAATATTGAGATATTTTACCACCTGGAGTTGTTATGATGAACTTAGAACTCTGTCAATTTGTTAACAGACTGCAACCATCCTGTTGTGCCAGAAGAGAAACCTGGAGTATGTAGAAAATGCTAGTAGTTTCTACATAAAATACAGGGGAAAAAAAGATAGGCTTTTTACTTGGGACATATTTAGGATTATTCAGTTTGATACTTCATCAGATTCGTTCAGGGCTTGTAGAAGAGATATACAAAATCTTACAGAAGGAACATCTCCCACCCCGCAAAGTATGGTCCCATTTAGTCATACAAAGACACATTACAAAGTCATTAATACTTGCGGTTTACTATTTGAAACAGATATGGTAATCAGCATATCTACAGCACATTTTCAAAGATAAGTCCCTCCCACCCCTCCGAAACAGCATAAAATAATGCAGTTGATCCATCTCTTTCATTACCCACTAGACAATTTTTCATCTCCCAGAGAGGAAATAATGAGAACCTGTTTGCTAAAACAGAGATACTGCCTATTGTCAGCAACATGATGACCCTTGTTCATAAGGCAGCATCATACGCTCATACTTCTGAGGGATAGGATGGGCTGTGTGTTGAAGGGTAACGGTTAATTCTAAAGAAGAAGAATCGGCTAAAGGCATTCCTTTCTGAGGTAACATCTATATAGAGGAATTACAGATAATACTATGAAAAGTTATCTTAAGAGATTGATCTTGAAAAATTAAGTTGGTGATGCAGTAATTCTAATTTCCAGTCTAATTACATTTTCCCCATTAAAATAAAGAAATGAGGTGGTGGTGGAGAAACTAAAGTTTACTTCTGACATTTTAAATAGGTAAGTAGGAATGCAAGACTATCTTCTATAAAGCTTAGTCTCAGTTCATCAACTAAAATCTGCCTCTGCTGCATCTCCCACACTAAGTTCCCTGGCACGGAATTTGGAGAGCTGAAGTATAGCCCAGGCAAATGATTTAAACTTTGTATTAAATTTTCCTAAACAGCTACAGTTTAGGCTTCTACCCTGAGATTTTCAAAGGCGTTAAGGCAATCAGGAATTTTCAGTACCTCGTTTCACAAACTGAAACATAGGTTTAAATCTTAAAGATAGCATGCACAGGCTAGCCTGTCAAATTGTTAGTGTTTTTGCTGGTTTGATGAAATAAAATACAATCTGATCCTCAGCACAGTTTCACATAATAAATATGTTCACCACAATGAAAGTATCAACCAACATTCTCTGAAGTCTCTTAAACTGTATTTATTAGTTTCTAAATTACCCCACATTTCAAAACAAAAGCAATAGAGTTAAAAGAATTGTCAGCTCCAACCAGTAAAACACAATCTTAAATAAATTACAAATTTCTCATACCCATGCAATGATCCCCCGAGACAATCATTTTCTTTGCCTTCCTCCTAGAAAGGATGGCTGGAAGGAACCTCAGTGGAAACTGAATTCATCCCTTGGAACATCACAGCATCAACCATGCCAAACCTAATCCTCACCACCTTGTACCTCATAGTCTGCTTATGTTAGATAATTAGTCCTAACAGTGATTTCTTACTATTCCCTCTACTTTCAAGTTTCTTGTATCATATTATACACACACATTATTTTTTGTCATCTTAAAGCTCTTCTTTTCAGATGAAGATCCTGAATTGTCTTGAAGGTCTCTCAAATGGATTGTCACGAGGAAGCTGTTTAATGGGCATTAGTGTTTGTCATCAGAATTCACTTACGAATAGATGAGATACAGATCAGCAATTATAGATATGCTTCATGGAAATATTACTTATAAATATGTATTGAGCGACGAAGAAGCTCTTCAGTCACACTAGAATCCCATTTGATTTGATATTGAGGAAGTCTATGAAAGCTAGATCCTAAACCATACATTGTAAATGGAAGAGTTGAACTGTTGGAAGAATTTTACTACAGAAGTTTGACCAGTTTTTGCATTCAAACAGTTCTAGTCTAGTAGTCTAGGCTAACTGGTGGAAAGAAAAGGTTAAAAAAAAAAAAAGAGAGAGAGAAAGGTGGGGTGGCAGGGGGGAAGAAGTTAATTAATAGAATGAAGTAAATAGAAGTCCACTGTGATTGCAAAAACAGGCCAGATTAGATACTATGATTATCTCACTCTGTTACTGCTTGACTCCTTACAAAGGGCACTGTTTGAGCAATCCTGACCACTTTGTGCCAGCCAGACAGCACTGTAGACATATTATTCTCTTTTGTCCCTCCAATACAGACACTTAAATAACAGCAAAAATACAAAAATACCCTCAAAATACTATCCAAACATCTATAGCTTCAATATTCCTTTCTTTTCTCCTAAAATCAGTTGTATCCACAATTTAACGAACATAATTAACCATTACATAATTATTTTAAACAGCTCTTTGAAAGAGCTGCTTGCCAAAACCAAGATGAGAACAGAAGTAATTCATTCGTTCAATCCTCTAAGTAATCCTATCCCATCAGTACAGTTAGTTTCTCACTTTCATGAATATTAACATTTTCCAAGAAGTTCTGAGGATAGGGAGAAGGGGAATGGGGTACATAGTTTATGACACACTAAAGATCCTTATGAAAGGCATGAGTTACTTACTGGAAAGTACCTTAGCAGTTTTTATTAAATTAATTGATTCTTAGCAGCTGGATATACTAAAGTCACATAGAGCTATGTACATGAGTAATCCTTGAACATATAACTGTGAATTCAGAAACTAGCAGTGGGCACGTACAATTTTCTTTCATTTTATTTTGAAAATTTGTAGTTTAACATTGTTTAAATATTCAAATAGATTTTTTTTTTAATTAGCAAAACACTTCTTCCAGTAAAGAGAACAAGGAAATAAAATATTAGATATAATAATCAGTCTGCATGTAGAAGATTAAGCAACCTAAAATAATCAGGGAAAACAGGAGTGTTTATTACATTTTATAAAAAATGGCTCATGCACTTACAATGCAAGGACAACAACTCAATGTACTTAGCATCKGAAAATATATGCAAGATAACTTGATAAATGGGGAAAGCTGGATGAAAAGCTTCAGTTTCTGGAGTTAGGTATTTAATTAAGAGAGTTTTCTGAGGTCTGTTGGGGATAGTTCCAGATTTCTGAAATCAGAGATGATAACGTTACTGATTAATCCAAGATTCATGTGCTACAAAGCAAAAAACATGAACTTAGTACTTTACCTAGAAATAAAAGAAAACAACGTGTTTGCTACAGAAACCAATGTGTTTGTATATAAAAATAGATTATTGCTTCTTGTTTAATAACTACTTGTTCATATTAACAAAGGTGCTATATAGAATTCGGCCTCTACTGTGCCAGCTGTTGTACCAGTATATACAATTTTTAGGAAAAAAAAAGTTTTCTATTGACATTCTTTGGAGGAGAAACCAACATTTCAAAATCTAGAATATGTGTGTGTGTGCGCGCACGCATGCGTGTATGTCTACCTATATACAGAATGCAAACATATGACATCTATAGAGATACAGACTATAAGAATATTTTTATATAGACATCAAATTTCCCTAATTGCACACTTATTACCTCTTTGCCTGTTGGGAGAAGACTGGTGTACACATAAGTTTAGGCATTTAGCTTAGCACAAAAGGAAGACCAGCTGACTAATTTATGTTTTGTCAATAGTCAGTTTGGAGAGCCTAATAGGGGCTCTTCCACCTTTCTGAGGAATCTCTCTGTATTGATCATTGAGGGAGGGTAAGAAAAGCAGCCAATTATCTGATTTAAGCCTGGTGTTTGAATTTGGATGGTGTGAAGATCCTCAGCGATAATGCCTGAAAGTCAGCGGTACCCTGGACACTGTGCAAAACAAGTTTTCTTTCGTATAATAGTTATTCTAAGCAATTATTTGCAGTACGACATACTAGAAGGTCTTGATTCCTCCACAAGTCAAATGCTTTCCACAGAGAGTCTAGTTATACCTTTGTATCAAACAGAACTTCTAAAAGGGTCCTAGATATTTAGATGGCTTTGAGCCCCATAAAAACAACGCTTACAAAAGTAAGTAGCATGTTATGAAAACATCTCTTGATGTGCATTTTTACTAATGTAAATGCTTTTCAATGTTGCATTGTTACTCAATGTAAAGACTTTCATTCTTTTCCCCAGAGAATAATTTATTTCAGGTACACAAAGGCAGTATCCTCAAGCCACTGAGAATTATCCTGATACTCTCTTCTGTCATGGGATGCAATGCAAAGGACATAATAAAACGCACTAGGGAAAAAGAGTTATGGAGGTAAGCAGGTGCCAGTTCTCCAGATTTCACTGAAGCTTTTTGACGTACCATTACCAAATCCAGGTGATAGTGTTTTTGATCACAATACAGTCAAACATATGCAATGTAGCTGTGTACAGGAAAAAAAAAAAAAAAAAAAAGGATGTAAATCCATTGCTAATGGAGACCCATGGGCCTTGCTTCTCAATTTGAAACATATATAGTAGGTAGGTCTATCTGTACAAATTAATGAGAAAACAACATGCTTAGCTCTTATATTCCAGACTGAAATTAATCCCCATGGCAGCATTAACATCTGATCTGTACCTGTACCTCCCACAGGGATTACAAAGGCACAGCTAAAAATCCAGTTACAATATAACACAGTTCCTTCTAAGTGTTATTTTTTTGTTGGTAAGTACTGCCCAGAACTTTCACAGGACAAGGAAATTTCTTATTTGCATGTTTGAGGTTTGTTGTGTTGTTTGTCAGTTATAGTTACCCTGTGTCAAAGGACTTCTCTGTTTATTCTAGGAGACAAATCTCTGCCAGCATTCCACGTAGACCGACTTAACTCTTTCTTACCAATAACATTCATATATTTAAAATCCTTTACGGGAAGCTATTTGCTTCTTCTGTATTCAAGTGGTCAGGGTTTATGCCTGCTTCTCCAGTCACTTTCTAAGGTAAGGCATTTGGCCAAATTTAATTCTTCCCATGATTCAAAACGCAAGAAAAATAATTCCCCCTTTTAATTTGAGAATAAACTGTTATTGAACTTAATCAAATATATCATTGGCTATAAAAAAAAAAAAAAAGACATTTTGGTTCTTAGAGTTCTTCAGATTCCGCTACCTATTTCAGTGGTGGATTTTCTTCTAACATGAAATATATCAACAGACCAGCACTTGAAAGCAAGTCTGGAATTGCCAGTGGAAAAATGTAAAAGTAATATCTGATTTAGGATTCCTGCTCCAATGAGTTATCACAAGTGATTTAGACACAGAATGTCTTGCCACAGTCTACCTCATTACTCTTTTCTGAAAGATTTCCAAATGTTGATAAACTGAAGTTTCTGATAGGTCAAGAATCAAATTCATTTGTGACAAATACCAGCCAGGGATGAATCAATAATCAGTCTTGTCAGTGGCCTCTTATTCCTTATTTAAGACTAAGTATAAGCCAATACTAAGAAAGATGCTGGGCAACAGCTTGAAGGCCTTTGGTCATTAGCATTGACATAGCCACAGACTTTGACCATTCCTCAGCTGCTCTCCAAGTACTGTGGAGCTAATACGCAGAAGCCCAGTGGGTGAAATGGGCTGGATCCCTCTGACATGTAATCTGAGAGGGTACATCTAACCAGGAGTGTAGGGCGCACCCACTGTCTAGACTAATGACAGCAGGGCTCTGTCTAGGGTGAAATACAAACATAAGGTCTGCATGAGATCAGATTTGGACTAGCCGAAGATACACCTTATGACCACCATGGATCTTTGCACAATAATTCTCTAAGGCTTTTTAAGAAAAAAGTGGTTGCAGATAAGCACGTTCCATTTTATTTATTCTTGTTACGTGCTTTTTGCCTTCCTCCTATGCTGTTTCCAAAGAGAAGCAATCTAGAAATCAGTGTTGGCTGGTAGACTAAGTAAAAGTAGCTACAGCATTTGGAGACCTGGAGTGCTAGATGGAAAGATTAAACTCTGGTGGTTTTTTGAACATCAGAGTCTCTTAGTTCAAAGAAGGATTCAGACAAGAAATTTAAAACTTAGCACCCTACAGACCCAGAAATTCTAAAAAGATTCTGTAAAGAATCTTCCAAAGTAAGTCCCCAGCCCTAGAGAGGTGAGGGGTCTGGAAGGATAGTAAAGGATGTTAGAGACATTAGACAGTAAAGAATGTTAGTGGGTCGCAGACAAAAAGGGGGTTAACTCTTAAGAAGGGCATAGGAAATTTTCTACTTTGTAGACTCCATTCTCAATCTAGCTTAGATTCCACATTCTTCAAGATTAGCGCTGCCTACAATATTTTCTCATGATTAGTTACAAGAAAGCGCAGAAACCTATGGGTCAAATTCTGGAATGCCACTGCCCTGTCTACAGAATTATCAGCTTCCAATATTACAACATATGTAGGAGTGCATATTTAGGAGTGCATGTTATCTTCATTAAGTGCTACTTTTTGAACCAAGTAATATATGAAGAATATTTGGCTTTTGGGGGGAAAGAAAAAGAAGACAGTCTTCACAGTTACAGTTCCTAGTGCACATGTCTGATAATGAGCAATCTCAGGGCTTTCAAACAAAGGTAAGATACATAAAATAATCAAAGGAATGTGACTTGACTTGCTAGTTCTTCTGCTAAGGAGAAAAATTTGAAGCTGTGACCAAAGTCTTATGAGCCAAATGAAAAGAACACAAAATACAATTTTTAAAGCTACTGATGATTAAGGACTTAATTCAGTTTCCGATATGTTCGTTTAGCTATCCTGAGCTTGCAATATACCCATATTTGAACAATCTTCTGTTATGATGGCACTAAATTTGGAAAATCTACAGCATATAGAAGTCAGAAAATAAAGGTGAGGTTTGTTGGGCAATTCTGCGTCACCCACATCAAATTCTATTAAGACACAGTCTCTGTTTGATACAAGTGAATTAATGGTTTGCCTTGAGAAAATTCAGAAATACTTTCTGTTCAAAATAGTTAGTGGTTATCAATCCACCCATATAAAAAAGAAACCATTACTAATAATTCCTGTCTTAGGATATTTAAAATACACACTCACTGTCAGTATGGCAAAGAGCCATACAAACAGCCAAGAAAGTAACAAATCTTATCAAAGCCTGAAAGAAGTGCTATGAATGAACGGACTCCAACATAAAGGAAATTATTTACTGATATCTTTGAGTCAGGGCAGCTCTAAAAGAAATATGTAAAAAAAAAAAAAAAAGTAGTAACAAAGAACAAAGCATGATAAGGATGTTCTTTAAAGTGTATTGCTTCCTGATGGGAGTTGTGACCTTAGCACATTTACTGTAACCTTTAATTAGGCGGGTGAGATTACACGAAGCTACTTAGAGTAACGCACACTGCTATGGCACCACTCCAGAGAGGCGCATCCCCAGCAATTAGTTACACTCCGAAACTCCCTGCTTGGCCTAGTCACAGGCGGGTTTACCCACCCAAACGCCTACTCTAGCCCTGTGCCTGGCCCTAGTGAGGGCAGCGCACCTCCCCGCCCCCCCTCCGTTTCTGAATCGATCAGCCTTCCCCGCACCTCCGCCCCCCCCGGGCCGCCTGCGGGCACCCGAGCCCCGCGGCTGGGGGCTCGGGCACGACGCCCCGCGGGAGCCTCCCCGCGCCCCTCCGCGCCGGCCGGCAGCCAGGGCTCCCGCCGCCCTCCCAGGCCGGGACGCACGGCCCCCCCTCCCCATCCTGCTGCTCCTCCTGCTCGCCCCTCGGGACTCCGACGCTCCGCACCCCTCTTACCCTCCAGGCCGGCTCCAGGTCGAAATCTCGGGCTCGCAAGAACCGGAGCAGGAAGGAGTCGACGAGGGGCTGCGGCCAGCGCTGCCTGTGCTCCGCCTGCGCGCGGCGCCGCAGCTCGGCCAGGGCGCTGCGCCCCCGCGGCGACTGCTCGGGCAGCTC
>NW_020451271.1:2209356-2369855 GCF_003343035.1 Apteryx rowi
GCTTAACCCCCTCGGCGCCCTCCGGCTGCTGCGCGCCCCCGCCGCGGAGCGGCCGGTGCCCCCGGCGGCACTGCCCTCCGAAACAGGCTGGAGGTACCGCGCCTTCCTCAGCGTCCCCGCCCGAACCGACTTCTTCGCCTTCACACGTTATTTCCGCCCCCCCCCCCCCATTTAAGGAATTGGCCAGGTTTCACGCGTTCTATGCGTTAAGCCGGTTTGTCTCCTGGGGCTGCGTGGGGTTTGTCCCGCTCCCTGCGGCGGCAGCGGGGCTGGCCCCGCTGCGGGGAGGCTTTCTCCCTGCCTTCTCTCATGGTGTTGATGGGGGCCAGAAGGTGCCTGAACCAGCCGTCTGAAGCTGATACATCCTGGAACTTTGAAAAGCACTAAGAAAAGTAGCCTGCCTTTTAGGGGAAAAAATCTTCAGATATTAAATGGCAAAAAGCAACAATCTCATTGCACGTGCAGCTGGGAACCTCTATATTAATGGGATCCCAGTGTTGGTAGAAAACTGTCTTGGAGCACCTAATCATTAACATGAATATGCAGTAATAGAAATATATCTAGTCTGCCTGGGAGGGAGATAGGATGATGAAATTAAAATCAACTTTAGTCCAACTTTGTGGCCCAGCAGTAAGTTCCAATTATCTAAGGTGAAGAGTTCACTGCTTCTATTAGTATTTTTATTATAACCATTTCCTTTGATTAGGCTTCCTTTGATATCTCTCTCTGGGCTACTTAGGCTAAAAGCCTTACGTCATTTAATGTACAATTTATAAGTCATACTTAGGCCTACTAAAAGGTTTAGAAAAGTTTGTTCCAGATAATCTTCCCCCTTTCTGGCTTTCTTTATGTATCTCTATGTATCTTACTAGTTGCTCTTAGGGTTAGTAGCAAACAGTCTTACTATTCTGCATTTGTAGACTGCCTCACCATGTCCATGTGGCTCCTGCATACTTCTCACATGTCCACATTGGTGTTAAGGAGTTTTACTCCCAATTTTGGTGACACCCTCAGTTTTATAAATGTAAAAGAAGCTATCTAACTGAATGCAGATAGGTAAAGTAAGGGAGAAATGTGAATAACATTGTCACACTAGAGCAGAAACTCAAGGGATAGGGAGGATAAGCCTGCAGGGGCCAGTGTTAAGGCAGTAAAGGATAAAAGTTACAAAAAGGGTGAGGATCAAGACTGTGGTGGACATGCACAATGGCAGGGAAAGTGGAAGGTGGAAGGGAATATGGAGCTGCCACAGATCAAAAAGAAAAAGAAATCTGGAAAGAAAAGAAGAACCAAGGAGAGCAGAATGAAGAGAGGACAATACCAGAGGATTGTAGCAAACTCTTTGTTTCTGTATACAACTGGACTTCATGGGAAAAATTGTATGCAAACATATAATCAAGCCATCAACAGTAGCGCAAACACAAAGGGATATCACACCAAGGTAATACAATGCATTTAAATGCCACTTCCTAATTTTTGAGCACTTAATATTGCCATTTCAGTGTTCTTACAACTTACAACTCAAACAGCCCTTGTCTGTACAACATTAAGGGGGAGAATGTATAGATAATCATACATCATCTTTTATTACACCCTTCAGCTGAGCATCTCACAGCTTTAAGCTAGCTTTTCCTCAAAACTCAGATTGCAGTTTTGGCTTCATGTTTGACCAGTGAGACTTTAATAGCAGTTTCAGTGATTTCCCTCAAGACCGAGTTACAAAAATGTCTTTAAAAATCTGTGAATGAGACTGAATTTGTAATGCAAATTAGAGCTCATATCTCTGACACTGCAGATGTGATATCATCAGGGCTTCACAGAGAGAAGCTCTGGGTCCCTGTAATAACCCTGAAACCTTTCCAAAATGTCAAACACTTGACCCTCTACCTGCATAATTAAGACCTGTTGCAAGGCAAGGTTTGTAGGTGAAATTTTTGTTTTGTTTAATTACAAAGAGAACTCAAGTGTGTGAAAGCTCTTTCCAAATAAAATATGCCTGTTTTAAAACCTTGCCTTGTCTGTGTCCTTGGATCATCATGATTACAGTGCTACAGCAAAGACTTGGAACTGTAGCAATCCCGCTTAGATGTTCTATTTTGATGTATTCCTATGACAGACTTTTCTGAGATAGCTGCAACATGTACTCCTTGAGAAGCATTATTTTGGTGTAAAACCCACATTATAATTTTAACATGTCTTCTGTGGCAAGTGTTGTGTAGGCAATTATCTTTGATTGTAAAGAGTGTGTGTGTGTGTGTGTGTGTATACACACACACACACACACACACACACACATATATACATACACATATAAAGGTGACAGGTGACAGGACCTCGATGGAGTTTAAAGAATTCACCTCTGTCTGACCTTAAGCTGTTTTTCTTTAGCTGTCTTCACAAGTGAAGACTTCTGGTGTGTCCTCCAAACATCTATCCACTTGCCAATTTCACAAAAGATCCCTCAACTCCTTTTGCAAAATGAGCAGAACAGCTTTCGATATATAGCATAAGTGAGTACTTGGTCCAGAAATTAAGCCATAGATTGATGTAGCAGGCTGCTTTCAGGTGTTTGCAGTGGTTCCATGAACATTACTCGAAAGGTATTCTTCTAGTCAAAGGCATGGTAAAAGAATTTTCATATATTGTATCACTAATAAATAATTATTTCAGCGGGGGAACTAGCTACCTTAAAAACTTTTAAAGATTACAGGGAGGTGAGACTTAACAGATACCTTACGACATATGTATTGTCAAATGTCAATTACTTTTTTGAATTACACCATCTGAGATTGGTTCTTCCTTCCAATTCAGTAATCCCCCTCCCCTTGCACTATATATAACAAGAATATATGTAGTATTACAAAGTTCATGCTATTATATTATGTGACGATTCTAAGATTGTAAAATGGATCTGTAAGCTAAAAATAAGTCCTTTTGTTAAGTAAACTGAGAATGGGGAACAGGTTCCGAAGAGTCCAGCCTCACAATATGCTGTCTGTAGGTGAAATCCTGACAGTATTCAAAGGAATTCACTGTGCATTTCCATAGTACTTAGTGCAAAGGAATCCTAATAATTACACTGGCTAAAGTTCAGAGAGGTCAGGGAGCAGGAGCTGTGAAAGTTAGTGGTACATTCAGAGCAAAGCTTCTGAAGCCAGCAAGAAAGGAAAGTTCAACACTTAGATCTTCTCCATAAGAAGCATGAGTCCATGCTCCTTTTTTTTACAGGATGCTATAAAAATCTTAAAATGGTTTTTGAGTTTTACCCATACAGCGGTAGTTTTATGTTCTTTCTTTGGTTAAATAGAAGAATAGGAAAATGTAAGGCCTTGTCGTTCACATGCTTGCATTTAAGCTGCACACATATAGCACACAAATTTCAGTTGGATTGAGATTAAGTGTTTAACTTTCATAGATGCTGAACACTTAATCTTGAATTTCTAGTTCTAGTTAACTTGCTTAAACTCGTGTAGACAAACCATCATGGAATGTTTAATTTTCAGATCTCTGATTTCTTACTGAGAATTCACATATTTCAAAGTATGAGTCCAGAGGTCTGAGTCAGGAAATCAGGACAAAAATTGGGAGAGCTGGAGAGTGACAGATGGCTTGCTTTTTCCCCTTGTCTTTCTCTTCAAATAAATATACACAGCTAAAACAAAATAACGCTCCCCTCCCCTAAAATCTAAGTTTCAATTTTCTGTTCTTCAAGTTATCACATCTTCCAAGATGGAGAGGCATTTGGTAAAAATTATGTCACCATTTATCAACTAGAGATAAATGAAACTGTATGTTACATGGAAAAATATTATTTATCACCCTGTATTTATTACATATAGTTAAAACACCAGTCCTGTACAAGGAAAGTCCCGTACAAATGCAAGCAGCCAGTGAAATCCTGAGCAGACAGTCAAATCAGTGGGATACCCAGTTTGTCACATGAGTCTGTCCACAAAAAGCACTTTGGAATATTGCTGTTCAAATAAGGAACGAAGAAATAAGTTTTTCAAGCTAAGCAAAACTGAGTTAAGAACTCATTAGTATGTTTGAAGGCTCACCATTTCATACAGTAAAAATGTATATAATAGATGTCATCCTTCTCTGAATCAATACTGTAGTAATGTTTCATTAAGGGACACGGTGCTGAAGATGTCAGCCTTTCAATGCAACTTAAATTCTAGGATTTAACAGCTCTAGTTGTTGCAGTAAATATTTTCTGATATTTATCTGAATTTCTCCATGATCCATCCTTCTTCTTGTCTGTCTACTCATCAGAGCTGGTAGCATTATTCAAAACTTTGGCAAACCTTTTCCTATTGTACCAGACCATAAAGCTTAGAGTAGGAGGTGGTAGGTGACTCAACAACTTGGCAATAGCCTTTAATAATCTCATTCTGTGATGTAACTGGGCAATCTTAGCTGACAGTGGATGGTAGGTGGCAGAGAATTTGTCATTGATTTTACACCACAAAAGATTACTTGCAAAACCATCTTGATATAAAAGTACAAAAAATGTACTATAAGCACAGCCCAAGCCTCTAGTTAAATTAAATCTAGTTTAATGGTCCTGCTTTTTAGGACACTGCAATCCTTGGAGTGTGAAGAGATCATGAAGAACATTCATGGCATGGTAACCCAAGAACAGTGATGAAGGGGAAAGACTTTGATCCTCCTGTCTTGCAAGAGTATGAATCATCAACAGCAAACCATTTGCAGAACTGATGTTCTCCATCAGTTTATTTTTCCTGCAGATCTGCTGGCACTTCCATTCCCTCAAGGTCTGAGCATGCTAATGAGGCAATAAGGGCCAAACCACATGGCTGGGAGAATATGCACTACACTGTAGTGTTTAAAGAGAGAGGAAAGGCCTTTGTAGGTTCCCTTCACCCTTTTGGCTGTTCCCTCCTTTCAAGTTAATCTGCTTATACATGTGGGAAAGGATTTACCCATCAGCTATGTACATAATTAAAGACTTCAGGCTTTAATTTCACCTTTCACAGTTTTCCACCTATCACTCATTTTGGTTGAGATTTATCTAATTAGTTTCACTGTGTTTTCATTGAAGAGCTTCTGTAATGGGTGGTGAGGAAGAGCTCCCCTGAAAAGAAAAGAAAAGGAAAAGGAAAAGGAAAAGGAAAAGGAAAAGGAAAAGGAAAAGGAAAGGAAAGGAAAGGAAAGGAAAGGAAAGGAAAGGAAAGGAAAGGAAAGGAAAGGAAAGGAAAGGAAAGGAAAGGAAAGGAAAGGAAAGAAAAGAAAAGAAAAGAAAAGAGAAGGCCAAACACAGCAGCTCTTCAGCAAATGTCTCATTATTCCCTGCATCTGAGTGTTTCACAACTTCTGTTTATGGCCAGGTGTTTGGTCTGGCTGTCCTTAGTGTCCCTCCCCAGGACCTATGCTCAGGATTCTCTGCTGCTTTTGCAGCTTGTCACGATATCCACTAAATAAGCATACAAGTGATAAAAGATGCTAACTCAGGTTTATCAGGCCTGGCAACCATTAAAAAAACAAGAGCAAAATAAACAACAATGAAACCCAGAATCAATAGGGGGAATATTTGTGTATTCACAGGCCTTGTCTTTCTTCCTCCATGCATTTTAGGCATATAGTCATTGCCTTCAGTATAGCTGCAGCAACAGCAGTCTATGGGTTATGATTTGCTGTAGCAAGTTCCACTTTAATTTATCTTTAATGCCAAGTACTCAATAAAACATGCTGTTTCAAGGTGTGGTTCTTTGCTGCCTTGTACTCTACATTGTTTGCACTTGATTGCACTCTGCATTGTGTAGACTACAGGACTTCTGTCCTGTAGACTTTTCAGTCCTGTATGGAGCACGATAGACAGGGTAATAAATATGCGTCCTGGCACAGAAGTAGTATCCAGTCTCTTAACAAATTAGTGCTGGGAAGAGTTAGGTTCTTATAAATGGAATATTATTAGCCAGGGAGTTACTGAAGATTGTCAGTAAAACATACTGAAGAGAAGGATGAGCCAGCCATAAGACCTAGAAATGAGTGGCATTTAGGTGCCTGCCTCTGAGTTGTCAAGAGGTGCCCATCTCTATGTGAAACTCACAGCCTGGAGTCCTGTGCAGGAATTCTGCAAGAAAATATGTCAAAAAAAAAAAAAAAAGAGAGAGAGAGAGAGAGAGAAAGACACAGAAATCAATTTCTAGCATTAAAACATAGTCACCACAGGAGATGGTGAAGGTGTTGTTTCATATTAATGCACGTGTAATGGTTAGAACAATTCCCAGGGCTGTGAAAATCTCAGGTTTGATTCTCCCCTCTCCCTGCAAATCCTTATCTCCATAAAACATGTTTTAAATGCTAACAAAAATGCTGTAAGAACACTCAGTCTCTTAGCTACAATGCGGATCTTTTATTAGAAACCTTTAGGTCCTACTACATGAGAAGATGAACCTGACAAGGTAGCATAGCAATCAGGGTACTAAATAGTATATAAAAGTAGGGACTTTGGTTCAGAATAGTGCTCCAAGAACTGTTTATATATTTTACAAGAAATATATAGACACATCCAGAAGAAGGGACTGCAGAGCAGTTCCCATGTTATTGAATAAATATTGCCACTGACTAGTAAGCTGTTACGGTAGTCAAGTAAGCCTGAATTAGGCATAGAATTTTCAAAGGCATAGAAAAATGTTGTTATTTAAGTCTTTTAGAAATATTTGGATATTTAGAAATATTTGGGGATATTTGGAGAAAAATAAAACATTTACAGTAGTTATTTGAAGTAATTGTTGGCAAAATATTACTTTAGGAATAAGAAACATATTAAATGTAATTTAACACAGAAAGTAATATGAGATGTATGTAGTAAATAAGTAGAAAGCATTCACTTTTGAATAATGAAACTGAATTCTATCTAGAGACAGAACTGTACCTCTCATGAAGGTACTTGCATCTATTTTTGTCTCTGAATGGATCTCTAAAATAGGAAGAAAATAAAAATAAGAGATCATCAATGCTGTTGAMAGTAAACACAGATGGAGGTTACAACCAATGAAGCTCAGCAGTGATTTATAACTAGAGATGCAGTGTAATAATACAGATACTGAATAAACTTAAGTTATTCTAGTTCTAGGTAAACTTTTTCTAGAGCAAAAGCTTAGAAAATGAGCACAATCTCTATATTTTAGAAGCAGCCTCAATGAGTTATATAAACACAGAGGATGAGGATATATAGGCCTACAATACGCAAGAACTCAAATTGCCTAAAATCACAGGATTCTAAATATTGTAACTTCAACTAAAATGCTCATTAGTTATAGAAATCATTTTGAGAATTTAAATTAAACTATAATTTTAATATATTAAACTATAATTTTAAGTTACTATTCATTTTTCTACTGTTCATTCTGAGAGAAAATGTTTCACATAAAAGCTTCTAGAATTTTCACCTTTTCTAAACCAGACCTTATAAAGAATGAAAAATAAATGAAAAAAAAAAACCAACACAAAGGTTGCCCCAGAAGTTTCTGGGGTTTCCTTTTCTTTTGTTTTCTCTCCAGACCCCCTTCCAGATCAGACTCCTCACAAAAAGCAGGTTTTTGAACCAGTTTATGGACCCAAGAGGGGGTTATATGTGAGGTATATACTGATTTACTCAGAGCAGTTCCTACATGGGGCTACAAGGAGCAGCTATTGGGATATAAATACCTAGTATCCACATAATTCTTATCTAAGGCACTTGATGTCCTTTACTGATGTGGTCCTGAAATACTGCACTTGCACATAATTGTCAAATAGTAGGGTTTAATTCTACTCACACTGAGTCAACTGGGACAGGAAACAAGTCAACTTGATGAACATTGCACTCTTTGCCATTCACCAGCTTTGAAATGTTCATAATCAGAATTTTATTTTCCTCATCTTGTCAACACAAACCCACCCTCTGTTGCGCACATTGCTAAATGGGTAAAGCATCCAGGGTATATTCCAGATAAACAGGGGAACTGGGAGATGAGGAGTGATGGGATTCCAGGAATGGAAAAAGTTGAGAACCACTGCTCTAGAAATTTAAACCTTAAAATAGAAATCAACCTCAGTGTTATTCAGTTCAATGACCCCAACAAAACTAATGTTTAATTCTATATTCCCAGCTCAACATGTCTGCATTTTTCCTGGTGATCAGTGAATACTGCTGATTACCAGTGCTTTGGAGATAAGGTTGACATTGATGAGATTTTCATTGATATGACGTATTTGTAAACTAGATGAGTCAGTGAAAAAATAATGTTATTTGGCAAGTAAGATGGCACTGCAAAGATTACTAACAGCATTTTCCAGGGAAATAATTAGTACATGGTAAACTTTGTTCAGTGGAGGTTGTGAAGTTCTGAAGACATTCACTTCCTTCAGAAATCTGTGATGTTTAAAGATTCTGGGCAAAACAGACAGCCAGACCTACTGGGTGTTTTTCACTTGATTATATATACTATCGATTCTGTGAGACTGGAAAAACCATTTACATGGTGAAGCCTGAGAATAAAAGCTGAACAAAGAAAAAGGCACCTGCAAATACTGTGAAAATTTTTCCAGGTGCACCATGAAGACATCTGTGCATGCAGAAATACAAAAGATAAGCATGCATGGTAACCTCTGATTTCCCTATCAGATAATCTGAACCATTTTCCTATCTTTCAGTTGTATTATAAAGCTATGCTATTGCTATTATAATGCTGTGTAGCTCAGCAAATTAAATGAAAACTCTTGTTTAGGTCTGGTATTTTATTAGGTTTTAGGTTTTTATTTGTCCTATGCTTTAAATAAACCATGTCTCCTGATGAATTTATGCAGCTGTCATTCTGATTCTAAATGGGAGACAATCCAGTTTAACATATTGTAAATGATTTACAGAAACACACAATGCAATCATTCTTCCTAAGCATATGTGTGAGAGAGAGAGAGAGGAAAGAAGAAGGTACTAGTAAAATCTGTTTTATAATACATGCTAAGTAAGACTGACCTGAAATTGAGGGTTTAACAGTTTCTCAGAGAGATGCTGCATACTGCTTGTTCTTATTTTTACCTAGTTATCACAGAGATGAACTGAGGAACCTGCACGCCTGGACTTAATTTCATATTGCCAATTGCCATATTATTTTTCTTAGGTTATTATTGGAAAACACTGAGATATGTATTAAACTATGGTCTGCTGCTACTGACATTGTTGGAGTTTTATACAAGAATATTCCTATACAGATCTTTTCTGATAACAAACAGATGCTGTGACCATCTAAAATTATAACTATTCCTTTTATAACACAGAAGGTGCAGTACTGCAACTTGTAAAATAAGTTTAAAGGATTTTCTCCTGTGAAACCCAGATTTATTTATTTATTTATTTATCATGGTGTTAATGGATTCTATTAACAGATATTTTAGACAAGCAGTTCTAAGATATGTCAGGTCAATTAGATGTTACTAAAGTACCACCCTATTTGGAGCAATTGGCATCTTCTTACCTAGACAAGCTTTGTGCTGCCAAAACATATGCACAATGAGCAGGATTAGGCCATTATAACAAACTGCTATGTAGAATCTATGCATTGTTTACCTCATGCCTGGAAATAACAAGTATTTCCCAGTCCTCATCCTTACTGCTAAACAGGTTTGTGAGGTAGAAAGGAATATATTGCATCATTGCCTTTTACTCTAGGTAAGCAGAAATAACTTTTCTCATGTAAATTTACCTTGTAATGATTTAGATACTTAGATAAAAATCAGGCATCGATACATGCTGTACCTTTTCTGGAACAGAAATGGGTTAACTCCAAATAGGTATAGCATTGTTTTCAACTCTATAAATACTCTATCAAGTAGGCGAGAGAAAAAGCTACTCCTCTACCCTATTTATCCTTCCAGTCACTGGATTAAAAACTGGTCTATGCTGTCTCCAACTGATACTGTTTTAACACAAAGCAAGAAATCTTTCAGATGAGCAATTGATAGTCCCATCTCATTTAACACCAGGTTCTCTTTTGTCAGCTGAAGGTCAGTCACATCTACTAGGTTTTGTAAAGCACTTTGGTTATGAATATAATAACATTGTTCACTGCCTTCTTAACATAAAGCTACATGTGCCTGGGCATTATTATTTTGTTTACAGAAGAGCCTGAGTGCCAAGTTAGAGCCAAGACCAGTGGATTCCTTCTTCCTGGTATGGTACCTGCCCTGCTGGCTGATAAGGTGAGATCAGGATGATGCATGTAAACCTGGAGGCTGAGAAATATTATCCAGTGTGAACTAGGACTAGGTGACAATGCACTTTCTGTTGGTGACACGTCACAGAAGCACATGGGACACCTGGTACAGGATAGTCACTGAAGTCAACTTTTCAGTACAGTTGCTGCCACAGGTACATGTGATTATTTTCTCTTTGTAGGAAAGCAAGCCTGGGCAGGTCCAGAGAATAACTGGTTGTAAAGAAATTCTGTTGATGCAATTTCAGAGGAAATGTGCAGTTTTCAAGAGTATTTTTCAGAAACCATATTGAGAAGCTGCTTTTCAGTATTGGCTATGGGAAGTTAGTAAGGGTCAAGCTTGTCTCACAGTCTGACTGCTGAATACTCTAAAAGGTGCGAGATTACATGACAATTTATAACTTTAATCGGCTCATTTCCTTAGACTTCTCACTGCTCTTGAATCAAGTTTCTAAATTTGTAGTTTGTACTGGAATTACTGTTTTTAGATTAGTGAAACTAATGAAGTCTGTGGATTTGTGTTTTAAGTTCCTACACCATYCTCAGCAGAACAGGACTAGCTCCCATAGAGGTCGTACCTCCAGTCTGGCAGAGACAGTGGTGCTGTGGTGATTTTGAGCTACACATGTGCTGACTGGTTACCTGAGCAGACAAAAGAGAACTGAAAATAGCTGAGCTCACCCTGCAGCCCTCGAGGGGAGGGAAAATGTGGTCTCTGTTCTGTCTCCAATTCTTATGCTTTGTAAGAACTTGATACCTTTGGGCCCTTACCTTAGGTCAAATGTCAACATCAGCTCTCAGGTTCAGAAGTAATGAGGGAGAGAGACTGGTCAGAGGCTGACTGATTGATAGCTAGATGGGCAGGCAATGTGATCACATAAAGCTCATTTATTTCCGTGGGAAATCAGATCTAAAAGTCATATGTGAGAATGTGAGTTGTATGTTGGTGGGTGGGTTTTTTAAAAGCTCCTAAGACCCAGAGCTACAAATTTGATTTATGCATCTCATCTTAACTCAGAAAAAAGGAGAATTAGATACCTAAGTAATTTTAAAAATGCTGTCATAAATGACTTTTAATAGGATTTGCTATATCACTCGCGTAGTCTTAATCTCATTTGCTGTGTTTGAAATGGTAGACAATAGTTTTGCCACCAACTTAAAAGAGTCTATCATTTTATAAAGCTTACATAAAAGCAATGATAATGCTTGCAAAGCTAGAAAATTTTTCACATCAGATATCTTAATTCACAAGCATTGTCTTAATGGTATAATATCCAGAAAACAGAGGCTTAGATTAATGCCAAATGTTCAACACTGAAGCAATGTTCCTACAAGTTTTTACTTTGATCCAAACAAATAATAAAAATATATGATAAGAGACCTCCCATTTTCTATGGCCAGTTAAAATATAGTGGATGGTAGAGAAGATGATCAGTGAAATGTTGCAAAGGCACAGTTAAGGCAAATCTTTATTTGGTTCACAATACTTCTACATGTGAGAGAGTTCAACAAAAAAACATATGCAATTATAGAGAGGCTGTCAAAACCTGTGAGCAAACTCAGACTGATAATAATGTTGCAAAAAAGGTTGCAGAAGAAAGTGGGCAGAGTGACTACAAGTGTAGATCTGATTCCCATGTCTGCTGGGGCATCTTGAAAATCAAAATGGTATGCACTAGTATAACAATTAATTTCTAGTCAAACAGAAAGCAGATTCCATCAATAGGACCAACATTTCATCCTCAACATTTAAAATTTTTCAGTTAAGTTGCTTAAAGACCTAAGTAGTTTTAAATTATTATTTTTTAAACTGAAAACAAGGGCTTGTTTATATGCTTCTTAAATAACCAATTTGATAGGATTGTAAATAAATCTTTCATGAGGACATCCATCCATTTACTGCATTCTGAGATTACAAAATTTACTTTCATTTTATACTGTAAAAAAAAAAAAAACCAAACTGCGTGAGATGGGATTATGTCAAAATATTTGGGTTTGGTTTTAAAGTGTCGGATTCATATGAAGATATCACCCTCGATGAGACAGACAGTCAACATCGGACATTCCAGGAAAAAAAGTCAGTCCAAACTGGTAGATCTCTGTGAAAACAAAAGCCTTTGAGTTTAAATAAAGAATATCTTCTGCAAGGAAACGGTTCTGTTTAGTTTTATTATAAAACCTAAACAAATGGCCTGATTTTCAGAAGTGCTTAAAGTGGCACCAAGTGTCAAATGCAAATAAAGCACTTTTGAAAATTAGAATGTTTATTGAGAAGCTTATCTTTAGGATGTTATTAAAAAGTTGTTGAAAGTGTTGTGTTAATTTACCTTTAAATGCATTTTGAATTACTCTTCTACTGAAACACAGAAAACAATTTATTGCAGAACAGCTGTTTGCTTGCAGACGTAAATTGACTTCATGTTTTGGAGTTCATTAGATTCTAGCAGTGGTTATTACATCATTTGTTTTTAGTAGATCATCAGGAAACAAATCAATCAACCTTAGCAATCCCTCATGGCTAATATCACTGGACAGAGACTAAGCACTGCAAATAGTTTGACCTATTTAAATTTTTAGCATGTTTATGTATTGTATTTGCCCATCTTCCAAACAGTAAAACTAAAGCTAATAAATAACCACATTGCATCACCTTCCCCTATTACCTTAAGAGAAATTCTGTTTACTTAGACCCTTGCCTGCCAAGTGAAACAATATTTGATTTCATGAATGACACACATTTTAATCCAAGTAGGCAATCACTGGGTATTTAAATGCTGACCTGAGTTAATAAAATTAGACATTTTTATTCTTGATTTTCTTTACCATTCCTTCAATGAATTCAACTTAAAAAAGAAGAATGATGATGCTTATAATAATCACTTTCAGGGTTTTTATAGTAGCACCGGTCCAGGAGACAGGTTAAATCACCAAATATTTTATTTCCGTTTCTATCTTCTACCAATATTTTACTTTCTTTTAGTGTGGGAAGGTAGCCAGAGGACAGAACTACCCTTACTACCCTACTGAAATAATCCTTCCCGGTGATGTCCTCTCTGCTGTCCAAGAAGGGGAACTTGGTATGAGATCAGTGAAATAAAATGATAGACATGAATACAAAAGAAAAGAGAAGGTCACTTTATAAAGTGTTTGAGCCAAAAAAGTGTTTGTGATTCTAATAACTATGTAAGATGAATAACATTACGTCTGCATTGGTGGTATTATTGCTATTATTGATGTTCCTGTATTATCCTATTCTTCTAGGTTCTGTGCACACATAGAACATAAAGATGGTCTCTGCCTCAGACAGCCTGCATCTGCATATAAAAAAGAGACAAAAAGGCAGAAGTAGACAGAGGATAAGAAAACAGTGAGACTACCCTGGTCAAAACAATAGGCCAGAATTATTGCATGTCAGCTGCCTAGTTCTTGAGAAGCCTGGAAATGTCCTACACAGGATTTTTAAGAAGGGACTGAAAGGAGAAAACTGTGGTCATTTATGCTTACATAGAGGTTTTGCTGAGAGCAAGGACACCAAGGGGCCTGCACAAAATCCTAACTCATTGGTAAAGGAAAACTGGTACTGTAGGTTAGAGAGTAACAGTAGAAAGTTCTTTGATGTGAAGGTAAGCAACTTAGGTTTGATGTGACAGAAATGGGAGTATAAGGATGCACACAGAGAGATAACACTTTCAGAGATGAACAGAAAATAATCTTTACAGGAGCATTGTGGATAGGTGTGAGTAGGGCAAGGCGGAATTTGACAAGACCAGAAAAAGATCTCAGTACATGAGATGACCAGAAAATGAATGAGAACTTCAGCTTTGTGAACAGACATTAATAATTCTATCTTAGACATATTGTGCAGCGAAAATTAATAAAACAAAGGTAAGAATTAGGTATGAAGACACAGAGAGGAGTCTGATAGACGTTCAGGTATAGCCAAAATGACAAGCAGAGTGATGGCATTGTCTAACATGGCATTGAAGAGGAGGCAGGGAAGGGGGTGCAATTGCTGGCTAATCATCCATGAGAGGAAAGGAAGACAAATTTATATTTTAGTTCCCAGTGAGAAAGGTTTGGGGGAAAGAAGTGCATGTGACAATGCTAACAGTGGGTGTAAGCAATTGCATGGAAATGGTATTTGTGATATATCTGAGAAGCCAATATAACCACAAAACAGACACATACTGTACTATATCTTAAAATAGTTATTAATCAACTCTGTCATGTTGCAAAGGGGTAAGGTATCGTGTCTTGGACTTCTGACAGAGTTCTTTCCATCTCATATAAGCCTATTTTTAGAGTAAGTGGGTAAAAGGTTTTGCTTCCAAACAAAAATAATATGGTCTTAATGCAGATCCCTGGGATGGCCTGTTCCTAACCTCCTTCTATTCGGAGAAGCAGCCATTCCCTCCAGCCTTTTTCTTTATATCACATACTCAGTGTTTAATTCATAGCAAGACCCATGATTATTCATCCTCCTTAATCATCTTCATTGTGCGAGAAAGCCTGTTGAAAAGCTACAGTAACTATGATTTTATGTCATCTTTACTCACTATTTCATTGCCTTTTCAAAAGTCTGGAAGAAAAGCACTTTTTTTTTCTTAACAAAGCTTGTGTTGGTCTGGCTTTCTATCAAGTTCTGCAGTTCTGTCTTCAGACTGACTGCTCTTCAAAGTTTCCAGTTCCTGTTTTTCAGATCTCCCCAGAAAATGTTTCTAAAAAACTAATATTGCTCAGTGGTGTGGAGTGAATGAATAAATTTGGCCTAGTTTAAAACTAATAGCAATTCCAGTACATGTCAAGGGGAAAAAAATCATTAATTAACCTAAACAATTTACTAATTAGATTGTATTGGAAAATTCACAAACTGAAGAAAACATCTCTTGTCCTACCTTAGCATTAAGTACTAAAAAAGACATATTTTCATCTTTTGATCTTGAACCTTGTTTATTTCTCTTAGTTCATTTACCGAATTCACATTCACAACTAAACCACTTGTTTAAACAATGAAAAATTACCTAGAGTTATATCTTTGAAATATAAATTAACTTCTTTCGTGTTGCCTAGCTGAGGTCCTACTAAGGCAAATACGATCTGTTCAGGGCTTTTTCAGCTCTTGGACTTGAATTCTCTCTCTTCAAATGATATTACAGCTGATAACAATAAGTGTCATGTTAAAGCACAGAGATCAGAGGAAGTTTCTTCCTAATCTGGATTTGGAGAAGCCTGGCCCAGAAAGTAGCTCCCTCCCTTTTTGGATCCATAGATCCAAGGGCTTCTTCTCTGGCTCTCCACTGAAATGACCGCCTACAGTTCTGGCCCTGCCTGTGAGACAGACTCACATCTTCAGCAGGTGGTTCTTCTGGTGCCAATGACATAATCTGAACAAATATTTTTCCTCCTTAGTCATGAAAATGAAATAGAAGCTGTAAAAGAAGAATTAGGTCATTAACTAAACTAATCAATAAATACTTAAAATAATTAAACAGTAAACTAAAATAAACTAACCCCATCAAGCCCAAAGGTGATTTTTGGTTAAAAAGACTTTAACTTTGGCAGTATACAGAGTATTGAAAAATGAAGATACTCAGATATAAAATTAAAACTGGTATTAAATTTTGGCAGCAACAGCACACACTAGGGAAAGATAATAGTATATCTAAAACTTCTATATTCATCAGAGAAGCACAATAAAAAAGAAAAATAAAAGGAGGAACAGAAGACTTTGAACTATTAACTTAACATAATTGCAGATAGCCTTAACACTTTTCTAACCTGGATATCAGCATTATTCCAAGAGGCATTACAGATAATAATTGAGCCTGTCTGTTTTTCCCGCCTTATAAATTACCTTTGCACACAATGTCATCTGAGTTTACGATTAATTTCTTCTCTGCGTCTTTCCAATCTTGTTTTTTTCTTTTTTTTGAGTGAGATCAATATTCTTAGGCCAATCCTTCACAGGAGATGTTTTAAATATGAAAAATATCCTATACGATGTAAGCATTCTAAGAGTGAAAGATTAGTTTCTCATGTACATAACCCTAATTTATACATCTTATGCTGCTTTCAAACCTTATGAAAAGAGTCTTTGTGCTTTGGCCATGAACAAAACAGACTTTTCATTATACCTAAATGGCACATTCTGTTTGATCACAATGCACTTATCAATAAATAAATCTAAATTGTCTGTGTTCATATATGCATCCTTTATAGAGTTTTATAATAGACTCTCTAGAGTATTTTCCACTGGCAATTCACAAATGCTTTTCCTTCACGCCCTGTCTCAACATCAATTTTAAACATTTTTTTTTCTCTGAATAGCTGAAGCCTGGCTTATGATAGATATGTCTTGTATCTCTTAAAACCACTCCACTATGGTAACTTCCAATTTCTTTCACACTATATCCTCAGGATTGCTAGTGATTCCTCCTCAGTCCTCAGTATTACCTCAGTTTCCCATGGGCTCCCCCACTTTAGCTCTCCAGCTCCCTCACCCCAAACTGAAGCCCTCTCAGGCCTGCCCTGGCCATCAGAGCCCTCTCAGGGCTCCGACCTTTGCTGGTCTACTTCTTGCACAACAGCGTGGGCTGTGTGAGCACCAGTACGACATGGGTACTGACTTGGCAGCTGCCCTCTGCCACTCATCTGCCACCTCAGCCCAACAAAAGCATAGCAACACGTTTGGCTTGTTTCCTCCCTCTCCTTCTCTTTCTATCCCCCACTCTCTATGGGCTAGAGATGTTTGTTCTCCTGGAGTCTGCAAAGAACTGAGAAATGTCTTTTGAGAAGCATTTCTTTCAAAATCATATGCAGAGTGAAAGCTTGAATTTCCAGAATTTCACCTTTAGTTTCCTGAAGGAAATCTGGGAGGAAATTGAAGTGGCTCAAGCACTGAAGGTGTTGACAGCTTCTCCTGGCAGCTGGAGGAGCTCTGGAGTGTCCACTGGGGCACTGAACAGATATTTGACAGAACCAAAACCCTCTTTGGTAGAGAAGCTATGTCAGGAGCTTTTACTGTCAGATTGAAAGGTAGGGGAATTATCAAACAACTGAGCAGTGCATAGCAAATAGAGATGTCTGTAGTGGCTGTGATTTTTGCAAACCTCTGAAGAAGTTAGTTTACATTGCGAAGAGTGATTGCACAGCAAATGCCTAAGAATTATGTAAGAAAACAAGCCTTGGTCTCCACAAGGAATTTGGCACAGTGTCCTTAATTCACAGCTGCATAATTTGCCCTGCATGTCTTCCTGCCTCTGCCCACTAGCCTTGCACAGTAACATCACAACAAACACCTTTCATTTCTTTTCTGGAAGTTAAAGTTGTTTCAGGGCTGATGAAGCACTATGATATTTGTCAAGCTTCATTTTTATGTATTTTTCTTAAAAAAAGTTCTTGAAACTTCTTCAAATGTAAGAAATACTAAGGGGAAATAATCTGTTTTGAGGGTACTACAGGTAAAGACAACACTGACATTTATAATCKAGACTAGTATATCTCCGTAACCATCAACAACTTCACTTTTGAAATAGAAAACATGTTTATGGAAAAAAAAAGAACTCAAGCTCTTAGAGAGAAAACTTATTCCTGTTGCCAGTTATACTCCTGTTGGAGCTTTGACTAATGAATTATAGTATAATATTTCATAGTCACAATAATATCCAGTTGTCCCTAGATTTCTGAGATGGRCCTGGCGGCAATGCTAAGCAGGTCCCACTGGGGTAGCTTATTTCAAGCACCACCTAGTAGATCTATTTAAAAAAAAAAAAAAAGCTATTAGCAAAATATCATGTTAGCTTTTGAATGTAGGAATAGCAGCTGTCAGTTTCCCATCTCTAAATGTTGCTATTTGATTGCTCTTGTTAATAGTTAATTATGACTATCATGATCAACTGAACAACACACTAAATTAATAAAGGTGAAAAAAACCCACTAGAATTTGTTGAGATGCTCCATGCACCAAATTTGGCTCTTATTGGGCCTCAAAATAAGACATTTTCTTCCCAACTCATTAGGCCCAAAACATTAAGAGAGATATGTCATTTAATGATAAGAATTCCTGAAGTAAAAGAGAAATAAAGTTCTGCTTTTGAAATTAAAGTGAGTGAGAGAGAAAGACTGAGATGTTATGATTTTAAGAATGGAAAATAGAAAGAAGGTACTTTTAAACCTGTGTACTGGCCAGTAATAAGTAAAATGTGGTTATATGGCATGAGTAGAGGAACTTGATAGGCTTACAATTTCAACAATTTCCTAGCAATATAATATATAAATACAATATACAATATAAAAATAATATAACATCAATCAATGCAATAGGTTTATTGATATTTTTATTGGATTTATTGGTTTACTTATRGAAGGATGGTTACTTATTTTAATTTTTGTGTTTCATCTGAACATTGCCTCATAAAGTATATCATTCATATATTGAATATTACATATCAAGGGCATTTTTAAGCAAGGCTTCAGAGTTACTGTGGCTAGTAACCAAGATTTGATTAAAAATGTTTAAATACTGAGAAGTTTAAAGAGATGGGTTGACAACCTAAAGTAAACTGAGTTTGTCCTGACTCAGAGCACTGAGACCAAACCTTGTACACCTAAGTACTTGTGTCTTGTCTAATTAGGCACTAGCCAGTATAGACATTGTAACTAAGATCAAGGAATAGAGGTGGCCATGATCAGGCAAATAAAATAGAAAACAAAAAGAATATTGTGGAGTGTCACTCGAAAATAATACAGAAAGTGCTATAATGCCAGAATCAGTGTAACTATTCATAAAATGTAAGTTAGTGATGGTTGAAACATAAAACAGTGGCAAACAGAAATTAGTGAAAGAACTTAGAGGAGAAACCAATGTTGCGAAAAAATAACCCCAAGCTCTCCACTCTGGAGAAATTGTTGAGTGGATCAGAATTAATGGTCTTGATCCATCAGCTGATCAGACATTTAATTATAGAGGTTAATGAAAAGCCTCAAAAAACTGGACAGCATCTCTGTCTGGAATGAAATATAGGGATGATAGAAATCCTTTTGATGAGGCTATAAAATTGGGTTACAAATAAAACTGAATTGTATAATAGCCAATGAGTTATGTGTTCCAGCATGCAATGAGTTGAGTCATCTGTATTTGATATTTATTTATTCAGTTAGCCTATATTTAAAAGAAAATTAGTTTTTGGTTCTAATTCTTATGTTGTGTATTTTTTGCCCATCTTACACTAAAACCATAGTCTGGAGATGAATTACTATTTTACAGTAAGGCATGACTGAAAATAGGTCAATTTTTTTGTAAGGAATACAGAGGTACAAGTAGTGATAAAGAAAAGCTATGTCATTAATGGAGAAACAAATAGTGACTTTTACTTGAAGGAAGGAGAATGACTGTTACTATGTATCAATACTATTACTATGGTACCATTACTATGCACCAAAAGACTCCAATTTTATCTTTATTTTGAGATAACGGAAGCTATTTTGGTCTGTATGTGGTACATTACAAGACATCTTTGCTTTAAAACAGAATTTAAGTTGCATTCTTCCCACAAGTAACAATCAGGAAATCATGCTTTGGTGCCTATTTGCTCATGGTATTCTTCTGCAAATATGTAGATATCAAAAATATAACTAATATTTATTTATTTAGTGCCTACTAATATGAATATCTTCATATTGGGGATGCTGTGTGGCTGGGCTGGCAAGAAGATATGTGTAAGTCTTACATATTTCCAAAGAAAACAAAACTTTTACCTTCCCTAAATTAAATGTTTTAAAGTGACGCAAATACAAAATATCAAATGTTCTGATTTATAGGTCTTTCTCCCACATACTTTGGTCAAAGAAATAGTCAAACAGAGAAATTAAATAAATTCTATTAGCCCTTGGTGATTAATCCTTTTCATTATCATATTGAGAAAACAGTGGGTGGGTGGATTTTATGCCTGCAATGGTGAAACATAATGATGGTTTAGTGATGCAGAACTAATATCTAATATAAATCATAAAGCTTCACTCTGAAGCTTCTACAATTTAAGGATCAAATTCAGCTTGGTGTCAATGAGCACAATCCCACTGACACTGTCCACTGATACCAGGGGTGAATGTAACCTCTCGTATTGCCCAGGGAGAGTGTATGTACATCTCTTTCCTATTTTAAAGGAAAGCAATCTTTTTATTCAGTTATTTTGTTCAATGAGAGGTCGTGGCACCCAAACCACTCGAAGAAAAACACCAGCCTTTCTGCTTAGTAAGAGTTGTGCTTCCAAGGACTCAGAAACTCTGGCTTTTATCCAGATCAGGATTTATTAACAAGACTTCAGCATCCTAGAGAGTAGATGTTTTTAAGTGGATATGTCCAATATGACATCCAAGGACAAAGAAATTTACTGTAGTCCATTGTAAAAAAGTTTGGTGATTATTGGCATTAAAGTGTTTCTTAATTAAACAAGGGTGATTGTATAGTCCACATTATAATTGTCACGCTATGAAGGTTTGATAGTCAATAATGTATAAGGTGATGGTAGAAATATAAAATCAGTGTATATCCTTACATAGCAGAGGAACATGATAAAGATGCAAAAAGGATATGTAGTTGTGGATATTTTTATGTAAAATGTCCTTCAAGAACACAATTTGTCACTCACATTGCGTTTGATGGGTTTTGTCCACTTTCTGGGAAAAAAAAGTAGCTAAATAACCCAAAATATAAAAGTATCACTGAAAAGTACTGCTTCTGGTAGTGAATATATATTATTTTTAAATTTCAGTAAATTTTATGAATCTCAGTGAAGATGTACATAGATGTTGTAGCTATTAAACACTTACTTAAATAATGAATTTTAACAACATAAGTCTTAGTTCTATATAAATGTTAGAGCTAGTTATATAAAAGTGGTTTAAGAACATTAACAGAGCACCCATTTTGAATATGTACCAGTATAAATAGGAGGGTCTAGATACTGGGTATGGTTTGGGGAGAGGGATTACTATAACTTCCTAAGGATCAGTCAGAACAAGCAAACTTATAGCTAGCATTGGATATATCCTTCCAGTTCCTTTTATTCTGGTTAGCAGCTAACTATTTTACATGACACATCTCATACGATGTTATGCTATTTGACCTTTCAATCTGACCACTAACAAACTACCTAGCAAAAAATACCTGGGAAAAATGGAAGCTTCACTGACAGTGGGATTTTATAAAGTGTTATAAGGTTATAAAACTGATAAAAGTTTTCCAAGTTTAGAATCAGCTTAATGGAATGGGATGTGGAATGGATGTTGGGAATAGAGCCAAAACCATAATTCTACCAAAGAGCAAAATTGCAGGACTTCAAGGGCAGGGATGGAAAATGCATCCAGTGAAAAAGATACTTGCTTCCCACATTTCTGAAAATAATTAACAAAATTTTAGGGAGGAGGAAGGAAAATGGGGTTACCCCATGACATGACAACCAAGCAGTAAAAATACTTCATTTATCTAATGAGAGAATCAAAGACTGTGGAAGACAGAATGCTGCTTTCACATTCATAACATGACTTATGAAATGTTTATAGTGAAAAATGTTAATAAGGTGGTAGAATAATGTATCCCTTCCCTAATGCTTTTAATCCTTTTTTTCCAAAATAAGCACCAAAGTAAACTTTTGGAATGGATGACTGTCTCAGCAAATGCCCATTATGTCTGCTTTGATACAGTAAACTTTGTTTAAACCATAAGGATATTCCTGAATCTAAGGTCAGAGATGGGGAATTGCATAGTTTGCCTTTGAAATAATCATGGAATCCAGTTCATAACAATTTTTCTTACATATCAGGAAAATCATAAACTTAATTTAAAATTCATTATGAGCAAAGAATAGCATCTCAGTACCTATTCTTAGGGTTACCATGTATGGCTTATCACCTAAAATGAAAGGTTCTGCCTAAATTGCCTAAAWTAATAGGTTTGTCTATATTTATTTATTTGTCTATATTGTTCACCAAAGCCAAATCTTGATACAGGAATGAAACCGTAATCAGCTGTGCAATAGCACAAATATCACAGGCTAACTGGAACTAGAGAAGCATTTCTTAATACAAGTCACCTAAAAACATTTGGATAAACAGTAAGGTATCTAAGCAATGTCTATCCAATAGTTCCACTTTTTTTCTGGTCTGGCATATAAAATGACTTAAAACAGTGTGGGAACAGGACATTGCCTTCTGTCTACATTGCCTTTTTGAAAAGAGGGTTGCTACTTGCAGGGGTGTGTGTGGGGGGGTTGTTTTAAAGTCACATGCATGAGTTTTTGCCCCCTCCCCCAAATGCTGATTTTCCCACATTATATACTTTGCTGATGAGTTGGTGGAGGTGTAGTCTTGAAAGTACTAAGGTGTGGGCCAGAAGTACACCGTCTATGTACACTACACTGCTATGGCTACTGTTAGCCTCCTCTACCCCAGTGTTTGCTGGTTACCATAGCTTCTAGGCTGTAGAGTCAGAAATAATCTCATAGGAAAGCTGCAAATATGCAGTTTTGGTGAGCAACATTTTATACCAAAAGAGAGAGAGCTCTCTGTTATTAGGAACAAAAAGAGCAAGAAACATTTTATACAAATGTGAGAGAGACTTAGATACAAAAATAGACTGATGGACAGAGAGGGATTCAGACAGGGAGAAACTGTAAGAAACAGAAGTGAATTTTTTAAATTAAAAAAAAAAAAAAAGACTGTCTTCCATAAGGAGAACTACTAAGAGAAGCAGGATCTGTCAGCAACTAATCACTGTCTTGAACTCACTTTACTGTGATGTGGGACAACATGCTCACTCATTTCAAACAGCACACTGTCAGCATACAAACAAACTAATGCTTTACATTAGTATGTATCTGGAAAAAAACTTGTCAATGTAAAAAGCTCCTATCTTACCTTGTGCTCCTACATAATGGAGCTCCCCAAAAATAACACACTGGATAACAAAGGAAATATAAAATCGAAGTATTTAGGACACATTCAAACACATTCAAACACTAGAATCTCTTTTTAAAGTCAGGATACTTTAACTTAGCTGCAAATCTCTGTCATAGTATTAGATATTAGCTACTAGCCATTAAATTCTATTTAATTGTCCATCTATTAAAATTTTATTTGTACTATATATTTGCAGTCCTTTCAATACTTTCTTCCAAACTCTTTCATAAGTGCAAGATTATATGTCCTCATTCCTAAGTACATCAACAAGAATACTAAACTTCCTGGCATGTTTTTCCTGTTAGTTTTAAGTTTCATTGACATATTTTACAACATTAACACTCTTCTATGGTCAGCATATTTTCTAGAATGCCTGTTCCACATTTTGAAATCCGCCTTTCCATGCATGCTTAATGTACTATTCAAACCTTGGAAAACAGTGCTTGGTGGAATCTGGCTTTCAGCATAGTAAAGAATTTCATAAAGGGAACAGAGCATGTAGTTGTTTAGTTACCACTCCCTCTTTTTCAATAAATGGTACATGATAAATTCTTTGTAGACTGCTATTTTTAACAGCTCATAACTATCAAGTCTCATGCACAGAAGAAAATGCTTTAATTATCTGTAGCTAAGATCTGTTTTCCACTTGCAGCAGTATTATGAGAACTTTTGCCTACACTATGATCCTCCTTGCCAGATGAAGACCATGGACCCAAGAGCAGAGCTGCAATGCCAAGGTGGAGCTGGAGGTGCACCGTGACTAGGAAACTCTGGAAGGCATGTTCCTCAGCAGTGACCTACACCTGAGCTTTGGCTTGGTTACAAGAACTGTCCATAGACTTTCTCAGTCACACAGAATCATAGAAATGTTGGTTGGTAGGGACAGCTGGAGTTCACCTGTCCAGCCTACTGCTTGAAAGAGTCTTTACCAACACTAGATAATAATCCACTGATATTTTTTTTTTTCATATTTTGAGGCAGAAGAAACAGAAAAACACTGGTTGTCTCTATTTTCTGGTTATTTTATGAGCATTTTCATAATCTTTTTGTGATGCTAGGCTACACTGAGAAACACAGGCATCATGCTATTTACAGATTGTCTGTTGTCTATTACTAGTTTGCAAGATTCTTTGCGCCACTATCTGTAGCCAAGACTTTATATAGCACCTGTTTTATAATCCAGTGGCAGCCTCTGAGAAGTATTAGAAAATAATGATTATTTGGACTTGGTCTTTTTTTAAATTTGGCTGGCTAAGAAAAGAATCTTTGCTACATTTTCTAAGAACTTAAGAATTTATGTCTTAAATCTCACTCATTTTCAAAGAAGGCATCGCCATCAAGTTTTACTCATTTTTGAAATATATTCTTCTCCTGGTTTTGCCCAGTAAAGCTGAAGATAAAAATGTACTTCAAAAGGGTAAACTCATCCTTTTGCCCTTTAAGTTTGCCATTAAGTTGGCGTAAGAACTACTCTGAATGCAGTAATGGAAAAATTCAAAAGATTTTGTTGAGTCACAGGGAAGACTTTGACAAGGACCTACTGATTTCACAGTTAAACAAAGAGAACTGTCCCTCTTCTGAGCTCCTTAGTAGTCTAGAGCTACATTTCTAGAAGGTCACGAGACCTTTTGGGGGTCATAAGCACATATCTGTTTGGTATACATGTCAGAAAACTATGGGGAATCAGAGTCCTGAAGTGACTGTTACTGTTGGTTGGCATTCCCTGTCCAATTAAGTTAGAGAATTGTCTGTATAGTGGCTTATCTGCACCAACTTTGCAAGTCCTATATATGCATTATGTAAAACTTAGATATGATAATCTAACGGCAAGAAGTGTTGGAATCAAACTGTCATAGTTCATACCATAAGTGATTTTCCTAAACATAATAATTAGAAGATGGAAAGTTAGAGCAAAAAAAGAGGCCTAAAAGCATTTTGAAAAATGAACCATATATATTTCCAAAGTCTCCAGAGCCACGTAATGCCAGAACTTGAACTATACTATTACAGAACTAATTGCCACAGAGCATTCCAGTTGGTCCTCAGAGGCTTGTATTATTCCCCATCCAAAAGGATCATTTGAGCCTAAGACTTTGTAAAGCCTGCAATGCAGACTGGAATCCTGCTGAACTTCCACTCTTTTAAAGGATATTTTTCACTCTACCATATTCCTAATGGTATAGAAAAGGAGGAACAATAAAGAAACACTTCCCAGTCCAGATAGTGGCCTTATCAAAATTGAAAATATTTGCAACACATTTGATTTTTGTCAAACAAATCACAACAACCATTATAAATTAAATTCAAAATTCCTGTTTTTATTTATTCCACTATTACATTGCATCTTCGACTGAACAGACACTATTAAGTCACTAGGGGCCAACACTTTCTCAAATGCAATACATTATTTGTGTAAGAGGAGCAATTTTTAAAACCTCACACATTCAAAAACAGCCATCAGCCCCACAAAATTAATGACATTGGGTCACAAATAATGAAATCTTAAAAAAAGAATTGTTGAGCTCTTCTTTCCTGCCACCTGTTTTTGAAGTTCTTGGCTGCTTCTTTTCAAGACTCTTTCCTTTATCAAGAGGGCTAAAACCATTTTAAAAACTGACATTTAAATGTAATTTTATTTTAATTTTTAATTTAATTTAAATTTTTTTAATTTAATTTTTATGATTCCAAAGATTGATGTTTAAGAAAACACACTTCCCAAGTCTCAGGATAAAATCATAAGAATTGGCAAGGTGCTGTGAACCAGATGGTTCAAAACTTGTTGTTTCAATGGCACAGATTCCCTAATGGACTTATGTGGCAGATTCATATCTAGTATACCTCATGTCAAATTTAGGTCTCTAAGATCAAAATAGGAATTTTCAATGCCATGTCCAACATCTAATTTTGCAGGATTCACCCATGGTCAATAGTCCCTGTGACCTAAGAAATGGTGAGATCTGAATTCTCTCCTCAGTGTGAAGAGATGAGAACCCACACTTCTAATCACCATGTCAAAAAGTTTTCTGGGGTTCAAGTTATTTGACTGCAGTTAAATGAAGATAGATGATGCCAGGAAAAAAAAAGCAAAACTAAAAGTGAATCTCTAGCCTACTAGTAAAGAGACTATCTAACAGATGAGAAATCCCTATGTCTGAGTCCTATTCTATCCCTCTTCCATTTGTTTATTAGTCCACTGAGCAGGGATCGAAATACAGAATATCACTTTCTACCAAAGTAACTTACGCTCTGTTGTTTGAGTTACTCTTGTTTTTCCTCTTTCTATTGAATCTTTATTTCTTGTATGTAAGCTAGAATAACTTCACCAAGAAATGTGAGTCATCTCATGCCAGAGCAGCCCATGGAGTAGGAAACCAGGAAGAAAAGGAAATAGATATGCTTTTAAATACTGAAGGGTCCCACTTTCTTTTTAACCATGGAGCTGCAGAGTTAGGGCTGTCTTTTACAGTTGATGCTGAACTTGCTTACACTGATTAAGGCCTCCATGCTTTATTGATGATAGAGGTGAAAGTAGCTACATATGTGTGGATATATACACACAAATGGTTTTGACTAAGTGAAGTGAGAAACCACTTTGGTCATTCACACACCAAACCTGTAGCAAAGCACAAACTTTCTATTATAGGCTAGTTCAAATTTCATTAGAGTTGCATGCAAAAAGATTACGAGCACATAACATCTCCATTCACAAGCACACCCCGGCGGCGGCTGTAGGTACTCCAGTCTTGAGYAGAGTACAGCAGCAGCAATTTCCACTAGGTCCTCGCGTGCAACCCAAAGAACGGTGCCGCCGGCGGGATAACTGCACAGCCGCGGCCAGCTGGACGAAGGCGATGTCCCCCCGTGTGCAGGCCACGGCCGTGGAGGCGGGCACAGCAGGACGGACGGGAGAGCGGAGACAAGAGCCCTGCCAGGGCCAGGCCCACGCCGCGCCCGCAGGCGCGGCCCCACCACAGGCACTAACGGCCACTAACGGCAGCCGGGCAGGGGCCACCCGCAGCGCTGGCGGGACCGGCCGCCGGGCAGCCGGCGCTTCCGCCCAGCAGCAGTGCGTGGATTAACAGGTTTCAAGGCCACCTCCCTCCGCAGGAGCCTAAGGAAGCGCCCTGGGAAGAGCGCGGCTCGGAAACAAGCGCCTCCGCTGCCCTGCATGGCGCCTCGGCAGCGGCAATGACCCCAACACAAGGAGCCCAGCCCCACCGACACGGCAGCCAGAGACGGCGCGCGCATGCGCACCCGCGACGCACCCCGCCGCTACTACCCAGCGCATGCGCGGTGAACGTTATGCCCCCCGAGCGTTCGTCAGCCGTCCCCTATGAGCATGCGCACTCTTTGTTCGCCGAGGGGGGGGATAGAGCCTGCCGGCCCCTTCCGCCTGAACGGAGTCGCGCGCATGCGCAATCGCCTCCGGCGCCCCCCCTCCCCGCCTCTATTTGAGTTCCTGGCAGCGGGCGCGCGCGGGGTTGTTTCTGTCCCCACGTGACATGGAGGCGGGGACGGGAAGGGAAAGGTCAGTGGCGACGCCGGCGGAGGGGGAGCGGAAGGTCAGGGCGCCGCGGAGCGGAAGTGRGAGCCGGAGCCCGTCCGCCATTGTGGGGAAGCGGAGCCCGGAGCAGGGGGGGAAGCGGCGCTGCGTCCGGCCGGCCGGCTCCTTCCAGCGGGACCCCGATCGGCGGCGGCGGCGGCGGCGAGCCCAGGCGGCGGCGACAATCAGGCGGCGGGGAGGAGGCGGAGGCGAGCGGCGCGGCGGGCGGGCGGGCGAGCGAGCGGTCCCTGTGTGCGGAATCACTCGAGGCCCGAGCGGAGCGAGGGGATCGCGTTTCCCCGTGAAGAATGTCAGCCACCAGCGTCGACCAGGTACCGGCGGGGCAGGCCAGGCGCCCGCCGCGCTCCCCGCCCTTCCCTCCTCCCTGGCCCGCCGCTAGCCCCGGCGGGGGGAGGGGGGCGCCGTGGCGGTGGCCACCTGCACCTTCTCTCGCCACCGGGGCGGCGCAGCTCCGCGGTCTCCTCCCTGGCGCCGTGGGGAGCGGCGAGCAGCCGGAGCCGGCGGCGCCCGGGATGGCGGGCTCCCTTCCCAGCCCCGGCAGCCCCTATTTATAACCGCTGGTCCGCGCCAAAGCCGCTCCGCCTCCCCGCCCGCAGGGCCCGGCGGGGCCCAGCTCCGCGCGCCCTCGCCTCCCGGCCCGCGGCTCCTGGCGGCTCGGCCCCGCGGCGGGCGCCTTTGTGTCCCGTCGCCCCGCAAGGGAGCCCTCCGCGGCCGAGCCCTCTGGGGCTCCGCGTTCCCCGCTCCGGGAGCGGTTCCGTGCCGGGCTCCCGCGGTCCCCTGCTGCTAATCCCTTCTCCCTTGAGTGCCCTTATTTTTTTCTGGCTCTTTATTTCTCTTTTTGTCTTCACGCCCTTCTCTCGCCCCTATGTCCCTTTTCTCCCTTTGGGTCTCTCGTTTCTGTTCCTTGCCCTTCCCTGCGGCCTTCACTTCTCCAGCTGTCATCCTGTGTTTCTTTCCATGATCTGGGCTGCACACAGAGCAGCGTTCACCCAGGGCTTAGGGTTTTTTTAGTCTTGGCTGGGTTTCTGTTGTCTTTCTTTTCTTGCCGGATGCTATTCTGTCTTGGTTTTTTGCTTCCTCGTTGGGCCTCTGCCACTCCCCAAAAGTTTTGCCCCTGCAGCCTCCTTCCCCCTTCTATTTTCCACTCTGTGCCTTTAATGTTTTGTTTCTTTTGTCTCTGTGCATACTCTCCAGTTTCCTTTTAGGCACTTATTTCTAGTTTAGTGATCTCTGCTTTTCATTGCTTTTCTGTCTTCCATAGGGGCTTCTTTTTCCCAACTTTCCCTGTTTCATGTTTCTTGTTGGTCTTTGCATGCTTTTGTGTCTGGATGAGATGTATCTCAAGAGATGAGGTGGTAGGGTTTTTTAAGGTTATGGAGGGTTTTTTTTTTCTGTTTTGGGAGGAGGGAGGTGACTAACCAATGCAGCTTTAGATGGAGATGTATTAAACCAAACACATGATAACCCTGAGACAGATGCATGTAAAAACAAGATGGTGGTGGATGTTTCTTACCTACCCTAAACTTTCAAATCACTGAATACAGAGTTTTTGGACTAAAAACTGTTAGTGATGGAGCCACTCGTGGTGGCTCCATGGAGACCCACTCATGCTTAGTCAATTGTATGTGAGAAGATGGGTTTGATTCTCATGGACTAGCAGTTGTTTATTTCTTTTTCTAAGCTATTTTATTTTGCTATAGAGAACTTAGGAAACTTGTACTGTTGCAATATTTCTTAGTGCATGGCAAATTAGCAGTGTTTTGTAATGACTAATTCTAAAAAAAAAAAAAATCCTCCTTAAGGTATTATTTCCCTGTGTGAAAGCTTCAGAGACTATATCATTTTCTCAATATAATCACCTAGATGAGGAATGCATAACTCATAGTTCAGCTTGCAATATTACTGTATGTTCCTTTATATATCTGAAAAGCAAGGCATTTTGGGTTATTCTGTGATAAGTACCCCTCAGTCAGTTTAAAAGATGATGTATGATAATAAAGTTCTAGCATTGACAATAATCTTAAGCTACTAAACTTTCTTTGTTCAGTTACTTTATGCTGTGTTTATTGCTTATATTTCTCAAGGGGGGACAATCAAAATTCACTTGTTGTTCAGGCTTTCACCGACAGTTAAGGCTTGCATACTGTAAAATACTGTAGATTATTTAAAAGGTTTTCAGTGAAGTTGATTGAATTTTGAAATAATTCTGCTGGATTTGTACATAAGCATGGTTTTATAATATTTTAAATCGATACTTAGGTTGAAAAGAACGGAACTGGCAAATGAGTGGAACTATCCTGAAGTAAGCATTAGAGAGTTCTAACTGTACTTTTCTGTTTTGCTTTTTTCACTTTCCTATATACAGAGACCTAAAGGACAGGGAAATAAAGGTAAGTTGATTCCTTGTATTTTGTATAAATCCCTGATCCTGCCATTTATGGAGGTTAATGTGTCCTCAGACAATTGTGTGAAGGAAATGTAGTTATAGGGTGTCTTTTCTTTCAGAGCAAGATGACAGGAAGTTGTGTGCCAGATTATTATTTTCCAGCCTTTTTACTATGGCACAATGCTTTATTTTGAAGGTTAAAATTAATGTCGTGAGTGATCAAGTGAGAAGATAACATAGCTATTTCTTTTCATCTGGCTTTCGGTGAAATGTTTGCATGATGTCTTTTTAAGTATACCTTGAGCCTTTCTGTACCATGAATAGGATCAGTGTGCTAGAATCATCAGGAAGAATCTTTAGAACAGCTTCCTTAGCTTGAAAGACAACAACCACATGACTGTTTAGTTACTCGTATTTGTGAGCAGAACACATCACCCTCTTTATTCTCAGAAATTTTGTTGGCTTTTCTGTTCATGTTAGCTTTGATATAGAACATCTCTTAGTCTTTTAGGCCCCTTGCTTTTCTTTTTCACTTTTCTGTCAACACCTTTCTTAGTTTTTAAATACTGTACTTATTGGTTTCTTCTCTCCCACAGCAACATTGAACAAATTAATATTCTTCCCTCTAAAATACTTGGCAAATCTGATCTAAATAGCATCTCAGATTATATCTTGCAATTTATGTCTGGAATTTATTTCTTGTATAAAAAATAACATTTTATTGGGGAATTCCTTTTGCCCACTCAGTACACTTGTGGCCATTTATTTTCTAGGTGCTCAGCAAGCTGAGCTATAAAGTGGCATACACACAGCTACCTGCATTTTGTGTTCAATATGCTGCTTATTTCTTCATGCAAATAAGAAAGATCTTTGTTGTTTGGAATTTATGTACTCTTTGCACCACTTGTTCACTATCTGAATTAATCTAACTGTTCTTTGTGAACTGGCACTAATTTTATTGACAGCTTACTTATTCTGTTGCTCTGTGCAGGTTATCTGCTTCTAATTACATATATCACTTATATCATGGTATATGATTCCTAAATCTTGCTGGATTCAGCCTGTTTCTTTGTCATTCCAGCAGGCATTTAGAGAAAAATGTACTTGTGTTTACTTCCTCAAGCCCTCTCTGCTTGGTCATTCTTTCTTGAATACTCATTCTTTCATCTTTTAATACTTCTACTATATTTTTCTCAAACTGAAATTTTTAACTATTTCTTTGTGCCTTTAAGATTGCTTGTGTTTATATCTTCCATGTTGCTCTTAAATGAGAACAAAAAATCACATCCATTTAAGTGATTTGTGGCTTCACATTCTTTGTATTTTATAATTTTCAAGATTTTAGTGATGTTATTGAGCTGTACCTACTTGGGAATCATAGAAGTTGCTTTTGAACTGTTCGAAGTAGAACAGAAGTATTAAATTTTTATTCAGGCATTGTGTTGTGGTTTGTTTAACAATGAAAATGCATTAGTCAGCTTTACTTTTAACTTATTTATGTTAGCATATTTTTTGTGTGCTATAATTTGTAAATACTGCAGAATGTTTGAATTGAAACACAGCTCTTAGGGTTTACTTAGTAAAGAGTTTTCTGCATTACTGAACTTGGATTTTCATGGAGTACATCCTGTTAAATAATGGATATTTACTAGGATACTAGGTAGAGTAGGACCTCGAAAGAAACTGCAATGAAACAATATAATTATCAGCTCAATTCTGCTGAAATAGACATTATATCAAATATTTCATTAAATTAAGTTATGATTTAGTGTTAGATTAAAGGAGACTGAAGATTGTAACACTATTGCATTTAGTACAAATAGTTGGCTTTGGGTCGGATACTTGTTCAAGAGTATAAATTGTCAGTATCAGCAATCCTTACTGCCCATGTGTTAGCAGATAGTAATCTTTTTCGGGCATCATGATATCGTCCTAGCTTAAAAGGGCTTTGAGGGAAGATGTGATACTGAGTTGACAGGCTAATCTGAGAAGTTCATTCTGTGCATAAGGGTGATAATGTGTAAGAGAATGGTAAAAGGGTTACTGTTCACATGTCTGACAGAGCGTATGAGYGAATGTGAATGAACAGTATAAGGGCTGTAGGCAAGGAAGGGCAGTATTTTTCGTGTTGGAACAAGTACATGAAATGTGCAAATGGTGAGGTGAATTGTATTGTCTAGTACAACATTTTTGGTGCTTTATTCCAATTATAAATTGCTGTAAAATGTTGTTTTCCCTGACCAAAATTTGTGGTATTGAAGTTTTAGGATGTAGAACAGTACTGTAATTCTGTTGTGCCAGATATTAATTTCAGTATTTCAGGGACTTGAATGAGTAAATTATCCCATCTTGAAGGTTTTCTTATTCTAACTGTTAACTCCTATACAGTTGACATAAGATGTCAGAACTGGTATCAATCAAAATGATGTCTTGTGGTGAAAAAATGGCATCCTCAAGCTCCTCCCTGCCCCCACCTTCTTTAGTTTGGTGCGTGCATGTCATATGTATGATAGGAAAGTGCTGACTTGTTTATGTCTTTCATTCATATATATATGTGTGTGTGTGTGTGTGAAAAGAAAAATTTTTATACTATATATATATATAATTTTTTTATTGCTTTTCTTTTTGTAGGTGGTTTAAATGTAAGCATTAGGTTTAAAATGAGAATGAGATATTATGGGTTTCTTTTAGTGCTTATTTTCCAAATTAATCAAGATGTAATGGCATCTTTTAATGAAAATTTTATTCTTTTGCCTTTGGCCATCATTTGTGCATTTTGCAAGTGATTATTCAAAGGATAGTAGCTATTAAAAGAACGTAAGCTGTAAGCTCCTGTATTTGATGATTTGTCTTCCCAATATCTAATTACATTGTATGTTTTCAAAGTATTTACAGAAGTGTACAGTATTTTCAGGATTGGATTGATACAGATATTTTTAGTAACTGTAGATTAGTTTTAATTAGTATTCTTCATCACTGCCCTGTTCAACTGGAACACTTAATGTGAGATTTTGGGGAATGAGGCATGCATCTTAATCTGTTTGCTCTTGTTAAGTGTGTGAGTGGGCTACATTCTTCATTATTAACACATTAGGTAAAGTTAGGATGAAAACCCAAAGCAACATGCTTTCCGTGATGCTATTTTCACTCAAATATGCCTTCACTAGGAAAGATATGGCAGTGTAGAACTACTTTGGTGTCACTGACAGATCTGAATACAGAGTGAATAAGAAAGCAAACAAATTTACGAAAATATTCTGTGTTAGTTGTGATGGCTGACCAAAAATAATTTTGTTTTAAGTGATTTGATTTAACCTTTAGATGCCTCTGAAACAAACATTGCAGATGCACATTTTATGAATATTAGTTGTCAGTATGAAGAGATTAATTTTGATAGTGTTCTAGTCTTTACATGCAGCTGTTTATTCCTTTATTTGTGGTTGCATGCTTTTAAGGAACCTGTGTTCATTCATATACTTTTTTCATTATAACAATTGCATCTGAGGATTTTTCTGTCTATACTATTTGGTTAAGTCCAAGTGGTATATTTTTAAGTGGCATGGACAACAGACTTTGTGGATCACCCCCCTGTGTGACTGAGCCAAACATAAAAAGGAATGTAGCATTTTAGCTCATTAAAATGTTCCCATTGTGTGCAAATTTAAAACCATTAATGATCATAACTGCAATATCTTATTTATGGGGAAGAAAACTAATAGTCATTTCAATTTATTATTTAATTTAAAAGTATTTTGATATCAAGTTTTAAAACTTGTTGCCTTTACCATTTTCTTCTGATTGTATTTGGCTGCAGCTAATAACACAAATACGCTGTGCCTGTATATAAAAGTTGAAGTTTCAAGTGTTCTGACCTTCAAAACCACAGAAAGATGTATAAAATACAAGTTGCTTTCCTCCTCCCCAGATATTTATTTTGGAATGAATCTTCTCTTGTTCTGTGTTAAATTATGAATTTTCAGCTCTTCTTACTGTTGTCTGAAATTAATTTTTCTTTTCCAGAACGTTGGTTATTTCTTCTGATTATATCTACTCCTTTGTCATTTTTTTCAATTAGCTGCATTCCCTGAAGACAGATTGTTCTAGAATTGTTTAAAATCAAATTGTGAATAAATTTTGGTCTAGGCACCAGCTAGTTTGCAGTATGAACTTTGTGTGTTTAAAAAAAAAAAAAAAACAAAGCAAACAAACTCTTAAACACTAACTCTAACAAAAATGAATATTTAGTTACATGGTTGTATATAATTTTCAGAAGTTTTTGCCAAAAAAGGGAAAACAGTCAACTCTTAGCTCAAAGCAGCTCTAGCTGTCAGAAAAACTACTGTTTTGCTGGAACTTCCGCTTTCTTGGTTTCTTAGTACATCTTATTTATCACTCTAAAACATGTTCTTTCAGCCAATCTACTGATAAATAACCAAAAAAATGTATTCTGAAAAGCGGTCATTTATTTTTGAGAAGCAAAGCTCTCTATCTTTCAGTTGTAAAATTTCAAATCACCTGCCTGCTAATTTAAGTCCTGCTTCTGCTTTCCCCATGGGAAACAATGGAGCTTAGTGGAAATTTGTGCAATTTGTCTTTGAGTAATAGTTGGGTGGGGGTGGGAAGATACTTCAAGTAATTTGGGCAGCCGGAAAACCCAAGGTAGGTGTAATGCCTTAGATGAAATTAAAGGTAATAGGTAGGAAGAGATTCCAATGTATAATGGCATATATGTGGAGAAAGGAGTGTATTCACCCTTGGGGACTTGAGCTCTTGGTTTTGCCTTGCTCTGTCCCCTCTGAGCTTCAAAGATGTCACTAATGCAGTGCAATATAATAATTATGTAGGAAATAGGGAATGAAGATAGCCAGAATAGTGGTGCCCATGGGCTATTTTGGTGAATACCTGACTTCCCTCTGTCAGGGGAAAGCTGTGTGTTGCAACTTTCCCTGAACCTATTGAATGTGTATGATCTGGTTGGTCTGCACACTTGTACTTAGTCTGGTACTTCTGGAAACGCTGGATATACTGCCCCTCCAAAGAAGGTGTGCCTGTAGCTTTTATCCATCTGTTGAGTCTGGGAAAGAATAGTCAGGAATAGTGTCCTCCATCTGCCATCTTTCCAGATCTCTCCTGAGATCTAATTGGGGGACCTACAGATAGGATGAGCTATTTTCTTTAAATTTAACAAGGTGATGGTTAGCAGTAAGATGTTCAGTCTCAACAAAGCACAAGTATTTCAATGTAAAGTGATTAGAAACTGTGAGCTAGATTGAAACTATGCCATAGGGATTCCAGATAGTATACCTAATACAGATTTACTTTTAGTTTCAGTACAAAACGGTTCGATTCATCAAAAGGATGCAGTAAATGATGATGATTTTGAGCCATATCTAAGTAGTCAGACAAACCAGGTAAGTGAACATTCTTTACTATCTCAAAGTTAATTTCAGAGTTCAGTTAACTTCTAGACTTCTTTCATTTTTGGATGATCTTTTAGTGTTGTTTATTTGCCTGAATACTCATTGAAATATAATTCAGTTAGAATATCGTATTTTAAACAGGTAAAGACTTTTTGTTAATGATTTTAGAAAAGGTTCAGTTAAAAAGCATGGTGATATGTCTGCTGCTCTTGTGTTTGTGCTCTGATGTCAGAAAGATTTAATTACAAGAAGCTTTTTTAGGAGGGGGAAAAAAAAACCCAAAAACAAAATGACCAAAACCAAAAATACACGTCTTAAATTTACAATGAATTCATTACGTGTTGGATGCAGTTAAAAACAACAGTKTCATCGGCTCTGAGAAAATATTAACTTCATGGACATGATTTCCTTTGAAGTTGGTAGGAGTAGCTTACAGTAGATGGCATAATAGATTGAAGCTTAATATTGCTAAAGCTTAGTATAACTCTTCTGCCAGAAAGTTAATGACATCTTCAGAGCTGTGAATTGTCTCTATAGTCAGAAGTTAATATTCTTTAAGTTTGTAAGATATACTGGTCTTGAGAGAGGAAGAAAGTACAAATTACTGAAAGGCTTTGAGAATTTTTCCTGTCTTCCCATTTACTCTAGTACAACATTAGGGAGGCATGAGCAGGAGGATGATAATGTGCAATATTTTTTCAAAAGAACAGCAGAAGTCATATGTGGGTAGCCTTTCAAGTGTCTTGGAGCTTTATCTTCTAAAGAAGTAAATGCTGTGCTTTCCCAGGAGTCTTAGGAGTGGAAAATGAATTTAGCAAGCAGATTTTGTACTACTAGACCACAGATTGTACTTAATGTCCGTTCTTGAATAGTATGAAAGTGTTAGGGTTTAAGTGTTTTTCTCCTGAAACAAATAGACATCCTTGTGTCATCTTTGCCAAAATCTTCTGGTAGTTGTCTGCTGTTACAAATGAGAGACTTGATGAAAACCAAGAATACCAAATCTAAAATCACAGTTGCAGCTATGTTTCTATACTTACAAAACTACAGTAATAGTGATTTAAAAAAAAAAAAAAAGCATGGTATTTTCTTTGTACTGTTGATGGGGATACATTTTAAACCTAGTTGACTAACTGAATATAAAAGTAATTTATTAAAAGATTGGAGCTCTTTGGTGCTTTCAGAAGGTCCCTCAAGAAATAATTTCTGCATCTAAGAGATACTTTGTTCATCTTTGTTATCTTGGGAAGAGTAGTGGAACTTAAAATTCACTCATCTAATCCTCGAAAAAGTTTTGGGCCATGTTGCAAAATTGCTGTCCTGAGCGGATTTATTTTTATAGTGCTGATTTTTGTTTTATTTTCTTGCAGAGTAACAGCTATCCACCAATGTCAGACCCATACATGCCTAGTTATTATGCTCCATCCATTGGATTTCCGTACTCTTTAGGCGAAGCAGCATGGTCAACTGCAGGTGACCCTCCAATGCCATACTTGACAACTTATGGACAGATGAGTAATGGTGAACACCATTACATACCTGATGGTGTATTTAGTCAACCTGGGGCATTAGGAAATACCCCTCCATTTCTTGGGCAGCATGGATTTAATTTTTTTCCTGGGAATGCAGACTTCTCTACATGGGGGACAAGTGGATCTCAGGGACAATCAACACAAAGTTCTGCTTACAGCAGCAGCTACGGCTATCCACCTAGTTCTCTTGGGAGAGCCATAGCAGATGGACAGGCTGGATTTGGCAGTGATACTCTGAGCAAGGTGCCTGGGATTAGCAGCATTGAGCAAGGCATGACTGGACTGAAAATTGGTGGAGATATGACAGCTGCTGTAACAAAAACTGTAGGTTCAGCTCTGACCAGTACAGGTATGACAAGCATTGCAGCGAACAGCGTGCCCGCAGTTAGCAGTTCAGCACCCAAACCAACCTCATGGGCTGCCATTGCAAGGAAGCCTGCTAAACCTCAGCCGAAACTCAAGCCTAAAGGTAATGTGGGCATTGGGGGCCCTGCTGTACCACCACCACCTATAAAACACAACATGAATATTGGAACTTGGGATGACAAAGGGTCAGTGGTAAAAGCACCCCCAGCCCAACCAGTACTGCCTCCTCAGACTATAATCCAGCAGCCTCAGCCATTAATTCAACCACCACCACTGGTGCAAAGCCAACTGCCTCAACAGCAGCCTCAGCCACAGCAACCACAGCAGCAACAAGGACCTCAGCAGCAGGCCCAGCCTCACCAGCTGCAGCAGCAACAGCTGCAAAACCGCTGGGTAGCTCCTCGTAATAGGGGTGTGGGCTTCAGCCAGAACAATGGAGCTGGTAGTGAAAACTTTGGTTTAGGTGTTGTATCTGTCAGCTCCTCACCTTCTGGTGTGGAAGTGCACCCAGTGCTGGAGAAACTAAAGGCCATAAACAACTACAATCCCAAAGACTTCGATTGGAATCTGAAGAATGGGCGTGTGTTTATAATCAAAAGCTATTCAGAGGACGATATTCATCGCTCCATTAAGTACTCTATCTGGTGTAGTACTGAACATGGTAATAAACGCTTGGATGCTGCTTACCGTTCGCTGAATGGAAAAGGCCCACTCTATTTACTCTTCAGTGTGAATGGCAGTGGACACTTTTGTGGAGTGGCTGAGATGAAGTCTGTTGTGGACTACAATGCGTATGCTGGAGTCTGGTCTCAGGATAAGTGGAAGGGGAAGTTTGATGTCAAATGGATCTTTGTCAAAGACGTTCCCAATAACCAACTGCGGCATATTCGCTTGGAAAACAATGACAACAAACCGGTTACCAATTCGAGGGACACTCAAGAGGTACCCCTAGAAAAAGCCAAGCAAGTGCTTAAAATAATTGCTACTTTCAAGCATACCACCTCAATCTTCGATGACTTTGCACATTATGAAAAGCGTCAAGAGGAGGAGGAAGCCATGCGTAGGGTAAGGAATCAATATCATTATAGTAGCTTTCCTTCTGTTTTTCTGGTTTTGTTAACCTTGTTTCATACAGCAGTCTTTGGTATGTAAATGTTGAATCAAAAACTCATGCCTTTTCCCCCAAAGTGTCTGTGCTTGATATAACTGGCTCTTAATGAAAAGATTTAAGTTCTTGTGACTGTTTTGTTAACACAGATGTATGTTTAACCACAATAATAACATAGGCATGTGTAAGCTGACTTCTGAAATCTTTTACTTTAAAGAGTAAACAAAAACTGAATTGAGTGTATTATCCATAACTGAAGTCATTTAGTTTAGATTTTTAGTTTCTGAATGTCACGGAAAAAGGCATGAAATTACAAGAGAAATAGGCATTATTTAAAATAATGTCTCAAATCAAATCAGTGGGTGTGTAGTACCTTTTGAATGTCTTTTTTTCCCTCCTTTTTAAAAAACTTAATGTGCCCTCAGTACTGTTACTTTCATGCCATCGTGATGATGGTGGGGGGCACATTCTTAACTGATATTTAGTGTAAGGGGAAAAATCTGACATTTTCAGGCTTTTAGTACAACTTCATTGTTTTTTTTGGTAATCTTTCAGAAGGAATAAGATTACCATATTTCTCTGTAGTCTTCGTGTTTTTYAGAACCCTTTTCATTTTCAGGGCTTTAAGACACTTGTAACTTGCTTACTTCCAAAACTGATGCTTTTGTGAAAACTTATCAAAGGAATCAACTCAAACATAGACTAGTAACTCGGGGGAATAGAGTTTCATGGTTTTGTTCCCTCTGTAGTAGGAGAAAACTGTAAAATATAATAGGGGGAGCATGGATTGTTTGTGTTTATGCATGGTAAACTTAAAATCCAAAGCACTAAATTCAGCATTTAATGTAGGACTCCATGTGCATGATTAATTATGCATATTCTGTGTAATAAAGGAATGTTGCTATTGCCTTTAATATCCTCAGGGAATAATAGAGTATCCATGACTCAAGTACTGAAATCCGCATTTCTCTTATTTAAGAGTTACCTTTCTCAATACTGCTGAGAGATAGCTTATTTGTTATGATACTTATGTAGTATGCATTGATTCTTCTACAGCACTGTACAAATGGGTTTTGTGACAAATTGTAAAACATCAGTGTAGAGCTGCATATCTAGGTATGAGGGCTTTTTGTTGTAGGTGGAGTTGAGATGTGCCTTAAGCAATTTAATATGTTCTTAAAATATAGGAAGTCCAAATTAAACTGTAATGACAACTACTGAGAGATCATCTTTATCATTCTTGTATGCTTGAATGTTGATTTTAAATCTGTAGGTTTCATCTTGTTCTGTTGTCACACAGCATAAGAATAATTTATCTTTAAACTGTAAATGTACAGTAGTTAACTCCTTTATGATTTAAGAGTAGTTTGGAATGCAATAATTAGTATTGTAAACTCTAGTTTGTTGTTAACTGGGTAATCCCTTATTACCTAGTGCCAGGTAGGCTTTTATGGAGTTGTGTTTAAATTGGTACACTACTTTCTGCCAGTAGAACCATGTATTCTACGTAAATTAAGTTCATGCCTGTTGTCTGTGGCAGCTGTGGTGATCCCTTTGCTTCCAATGTTTGTCATGAAAAATGTGGTTATTGCTGTTAATAAAATATTAAATATATCAAATGGCAGTAATCACTTACATGTTCCTTAAAGTTCAATTAGTATTTTGTTGTTGAATAGGTGATAACAAACTTTCTTAAAGCCAATGGTCTAAACATAGCAAACAGCATGTGATTTATGGATTTAATTTACTTTATAACTGTTTATCATTCCAAATAACTTATTTTAAAATAATTCATTGTAAAAGTTTAATCTTAACAATGCAGGATGATCAATAATTAATTTCCAATATGACTTAGCATTATGTTTTATTTAAAATAGGGCTAAATACTTGTAAAAGTGCAGTGAGTAGGCTGTGATTAACATGAAACTTCAGTAACTTGTGCTTTTTTATAAAGGTTAGTTGCAAATTACTGTTAATAGTCTTTTCAAGCATGAATACTAGAACTTTTATGTCTACCATTATTTGATGTTATGGGTAAGGTATGTAAAGTTAGTTTTGGAAAGAAATTTGTGCAGTAATCATTCATGCTTTTCTTAGGTCTCAAGTTCCAGTGTCCTGTTTTAAAATGTGCGAGAGCTGTAGGCTTTCATCAATGGAGCAAAGAAATCAGCCGTGTTTTTCATGTTCTGTAAGCAGTATGTTGAAGTAATCTGAAATTGAAATAGTCTTTAGTTTGAACTACTACTTAGCGTTAATGGGCATAATTGTATGCAGATTATTTAAGTGTTGAATAGTCTTTCAACAGAAAGTATTAGCAATGAGATCTACACAAATGGAACAGAAATCTTAAAACATGACCTTTAAGAACACTTAATTACATTAGGAAAAGAAAGGAGGTTATAAATCTTGTGGATTAGCAGTTATGTACATGGTCTTCAGTAAATATATTGGTCAAAATGAAATGCAACTTTAATAAAAGCACGGTAACTAGAATCTCGTAAAAGTGTCTTCTGCTTACTTTAAAGATAATCATACTCAAATTTGGTGAACTCAATTTCAGAATTAGCTGGTATACTGTGCATTTGATTTCTCCACCACTAGGCAGTGGCTTGTTAGTTTGTGGTCATCTATTTTGTTCGGACCTTCTTGGCGCCTTCTAGTGCAGAATTCTACTTTTTTTTTTTTGTACCATACAATGGAGAAAAGATAATGGTTCCAAGTAACTGTAGAATGTTAAAATATTAACAATAGCAGTAGAATGAAATAGTTCACAAAAATAATTACTTTCCTTCTGTAGGGGAAGTCAGAAAAAAAATCAACATATATTTGTGTTTATCTGATTTGGAGTTTGTACTTTTTCAAGAAGTCTTTAAATGGCAGGTAAATGACTGCTTAAAATGTTAGCTTCCTCTTGTTGTACTATGTTTCTTGTAATAAAGCTTCAACTATATAAGAATGCCTAATTCTCAAAAGGAGAAATTTAATTTTTTTCCTCAGACTGACATTAATGTAATTTCAGTTTCTCTGATAATCGGGTAACATCAGACTGCAGTATTAAACAATACAACTTCTTTCCATTCCAGGACATTTCTGTCTTGATGCTAGATTTGCTACCTATTATAAATATCTTAAAGGAGAGAGAAGTGAGAAAACACCTTTTAAGAGAGAACTGAGGACTGTTTTTTCCTTTTTTCCTCTTTCCCTTCTTCCCCAAACCTTGCAACTACTATGTTACTGTGTCAGTCAGATACAGACGCGTTCACAGCACCTAAAGGCAAGTCAAGCCAGGTCGCTGACCAGCATTTTTCAAGTAGCTAAATGCTATTTATGTCAGACAGCTTTTCAAGGTTGGGTAGTTATGTCTTAAAGGGGTTCAAAACAGTAAATAAAACAGGTTAGCTAATATCTTTTAAGAAACTTGTGCATTACATATATGCTTTTGATGGGGTTTCAAGGGCCATTATTTTTTAACTTGCTTGAACTTGACATAAGTATCTTCATTTTTCTATATGAAAGTGATATTACAGGTGTCTCTTCTTTTTTAAGAAAAAACAATACAGTCAGAGACTAGAACCAGAAAACACATTTTGGCTCCCTTGATGTTCATAGGATGAATATGTGCCCCTGGTCTTGGGAGGAGAGAATTGGACAAAGTACTTTTAGACATTGATCCAGAATTTTCATTCTGTGACGGCATGCTTAGTTACCATATCTTCATTTGCTAATATATGCTCCTTAGTTATTTGGAAATGCCTAATAATTATCTGCATGTTCCTTTGCTATATACATGCATGTTTTCTGTGCATTTGGCTTGAGACAACTGTTTCTGTTCAGAAAAAAAATATATTGAAGGATGGGGATAGTGTGGAGAGTTCTGGGTATTAAAAGGAGTTGACAGTATCATATTGAGTCATTACATAAGGACTTGAGAAGTGGTGGTAACTTGCTTTCTCTAGTGAGGAAAAAATGCTGCAGAAGTCCAGCATTGGATGGCTGAATGAGAGAAGTGGAATATAGTTGAACTCATAGGTGGTCTTAGTAGTTTAGAAAGATTTGCTTGGCTCTTGTTGCACTTTTAAAAGAAAAGTAGCCATAACTAATTGTTCTCTCTTTGGTTTGAACTTCTTGCCTGAAGAATCAAGACAACAAACACTTAGAGTCCTTTTTACTGAGTGGAATTAAATTCTCTTTTATGTCAATCTGAGATTAGAATGATCAATTTGTCCTGTAAAATAGGGACCCCTAATGGAAAAATTAGGAATATCACCCAAATGGTTTAACTTAATGCTCAGAGGCTGGTTATTGGAATCTAATTCTTGAGCGTTCTTAAACATGAAGGTTGGTCCCTAAAACAAGACATGATGCTTGAATTGATCAGGATCTTTGATAGCTGCACCTTTTCTAAATGTTGCATCTTTAAGTTGTAGTTTTTAAGGTAAAGGAGCAATTCTAGATCTCTTTTATAGAGCAGTAGCAGAACCCTGAATATACATGAATCACATGGCAATATTAGTATGCTTTTTCCTTCCTGCTACATGTCCTCAGATAATAGTACTCTAAGAACAAATAGACTAGAACGCTAGTGCTTTTCCTGCAGTTTGTAGGAAGTGGGAAGAAATTTGTCTGCATGGGGAATTGACAGCCTATATGACTTTCTTCAGTCTGTACTCAGACTTGCTTCAAACTAATGTAGTTCAAATGATGTATTACAAAGATTCTTATCAGATGATGAACTGAATTCTTTCAGCCCAGCTCTGTGTTGACCCTCTTCAGAGGTCTGGTCATGTACTTTATTTTATAATTGCACATCAGTATTATTGTTGTGTTTCTGTATTTAGGGTTATAGTCTGCTGTGAGAATGTAAACATAAACTTTCTGGTTATTCTGCTTTCTTATGGAATATAACAAGAAATCAAGGTAAAATACATTCATGTTTCTTCATGGCAGATTGTAATTTGAATTCAAATTGCAACAAATGTAAGTGGTGAGGTTTAAATTGTCTGAGACTCTCTTCCCCAGCATATTTTGTTGGCCCTGCAAGGAATATTATTCACTGTCAAGGCTACTCTAGATTCCGTAGCAGAGCAATTAAAGATTTTGTTGTTTTGCCCTTAGGCTTATGAGTAGAAGTTACAAAGGTGTCAGTCATCTTTCTGCTCCTTTTGCTGTGACAGTGACCATCAGTGAAGGCAGTTATAAGCTGTCTGTTGTCAATCTTTTTAAAAGCCAGTGTTGTATTGTTAATGTTTGGGAAGTTGACAGCAATGATGAGGAACTAGAAGCTTGATTTCCTCCCTGCCCCCCCCCCCAATCAACTTACTGAATTGGCTGACTTGTATCTGTAATGTGTAACGGTGTACAGCACTGCAGGGAAATACTGCTTTTGGTTAGAATTGGTCAATCTGTCACTGAAAGTATCCATTTAGGAACATAAGRCTGGAATAACTTTTTCTGGATCATGGAGTTCAGTTCTTTGTTTCCACAGAGCCTTGCTGTTTGAGAGGTGTTTCATCACACAATATCTTTAAACTAGTTATGTTTCCTTCCCCACCTATGCCTTCTGAATGTTCATAGCCTGTTACTTAGCTGTGAAAATTCAGAAGTGAGTTAAGTTCTTATTGTCTTTAACATTATCATAATAAAATGATACAGTCTATGTTCCACCAACAATGCATATATCTGCTCAAACTTAAATTTATTTACCGTTTTTACTGTAATTTGTTTACTGTTGTTAAGTATGTTTCAGAGGTTGTAACAAGTAAAATGTCACCAAAATTAATATGAAGAAATAAATTAGTCTAGGTCTTGTAGTTTTTCAGACTTTATTTATATGCTAGAAAGCCGTACGTACTATCTAGATTTCAAATGATCTGCAACAGCAGGTTCTCTGAGTATTAATTCACAAGGCTTGCCAGGAGAAGGAACTGCCTGGAGTTGTAAGACCTCTTGCTAAGCTTCCTATGTTTAATTTGTTGATTCTTAATCTGTGTCTTTTAACTTTCATCTCAAGATAAGGAATGGAAGAATAATAAATGTTTAAGGAGGAGATGGCATCTGCCACAGGAAAAGTTTCCCAGATCTGTGCAAGGCTTCTAGAGATCCTTTCCATCTATTGTCTTCCCAGAATTCACCAGAGCTGCTACTCAGAAAAATGTATTTGAATATTTTTATTTGGCTTTGAAGTAATCAGTGTCTTCAGCAGGAAATTTACCCTCTGTTTTGGAATTTGAGTGCAAAATTAAAAAGGACCCTTACTTTATACGATTTTAAAATTTCAGTAATATACTCTAGGTTAACAGCCAATGAGATTCTTGCCATGGAGTAAATTATCTCTAGTATTTTTCAATTTTCTCAATCTGTTCTTCATTGTGGTTCTCCAGTACTAAGGTCAGTGTTTATGCTGTCATGTATAAYGATACACGGGGGCGCAATAAACTGCGGATTATGGCTGATGTCATTAGAAAATGAGATTTCATGAACTTTGCTGTGGTTTCTTCTCACCACCTCTACAGCTGTCTGTTCTGCTTCTGCCAGGTGTTTCTGCCCACACAGCAGAGTTGGCAGAGGAGATGTGTGCCTGCGCCTCACTTCACTGAATGCAGTCTGACATGTTAGCTTACACTGCAGATGAACATGGCTTTTAAGATGAAGATTAAATCCAGGTCTGCACTGAAGCAACTAAGATAATGCTATATATTTGCTTCTGAAGCTGCTGTAAGAATGTTACCTCTTGGTAGAGGGGCAAAGCAGACAGCTTCAGGCATGAATATTTTAAACATTGCAGCAAGATGCAAAAATTTGGCAAAATTCTGTTTTTTGCACATATAGCTCATTTTGCTGGAGATGGTTGTGGGGAAACTATCTGCAATTTGCTTGTGTAAGTTAGCGATGCTAGATAGCCTTCAAAATAGACATCTTGAAATGCTTGCACTTCCAACTGTTATTAAAAAAAAAAAGTCCCAACGTCCTCCTTACAGTTTCTACAGCTCCACCTACCCCCCGAGATCTGGTTTGTGGGATTTTGAGGGGAAAAAAATACAGCTGAGGACTGCAGTAGCTTTTTTTTGGTAGGCCACCAATCTAATGTAAATACACTTTTGCTACTAAAAATCATCCTTTTTCATTTCCCCTTTTGGCAAAAAATTACAGAAAATATTGTGTTATCTCAGTGCCTTATTTCAAAATGGATCAGATGATGTTTTTGTTATCTTTAGTTTTGAAATCTTGTTGTGTAGAGATTTTGTTAATTTAGAGGATAAATTATATCATAGCTACTTTTCAGCATGGGATCACTCAGTTAATGCTTTGAATTTAGAGAACAAACTTTGAAGTCAGTCAATCTGAGAATTCAGACCAAGTTGTTATATTGTTAGTTCCATATCTTTGTTTATTCTAGATTGATACATGCTTCCAAAGCCCAAGTGTTTTTAGTTTCTCCTTCATTTGATTTTGTTAGTTTGTGTAGAAAGTTGTTGGCATGTGTGAAATCTGCTCACCACATGGTGTATAGTTAGCAGTTACTGTTAACCAGCTGTTACATTCCCACATAGCTGTAAGTCAAATGCTAATTACTTTCTATGTTCTGGTCATAAACTCCCCCTAAAGCTGGGAAACCTCACTCTTCCTGGCAAATTCTGAAGTGAAGCAGGCCGCACTGGCCTTTGGCAGAGAACTTGAATTGACTGAAGACAATTTTTAGCCTAGAGTGTTGGAAGACATTTGGTAAAGATTTTGCTCATCTGAATGTAAGAAGTAAATAAGAGATGTTGGGTGAAAGGGAAATGTGATAGAATCCAGATAGTACCCTGTCACTGATCTGCGCTCTGGTGGAAAGGGACCTGGCACAAATGTGTTCTGTCCTGTCTCAGAACCAAAATGCTCTGTGTTCCCCTTTTGGTTGCCCCATACTTTTTGAGACAGGAAAATACAGTGGTGGTGAGGTCTGACTTCAGGCTGTGGGTGGTTTTTGTTTGCTTTCAAGCATAATATTGCTTCTTGCATTTTGAGGAAATTGAGTTTTATCTCTGTCCATCTTGCTGTACAGAATGGCAAATGTCACAGATACCAATGTATCTGAAGAACATATTGTTTGCTCCTTTTGAAAGATGTCAGATTTATGTCTGATTTAAGTATTTAAATATGCATGTAGTAATGCACAACTTTGAAAAGACAGGAAGGGGGTCTTCCCCCCCCGCCCCCTTTGCCTTTTTCCGTCTAGAATTCAAAATGGACTTGAAGTCCTCCTTTATTTCATCTACAGGGAACAGGCAGTCAGGATATCATTCCCTTTCTACTTTGAGTTTTTATGAACTTAAATGCATTTTGAGTTTGGGGACTACACAAAACACAGGGCTGGTTACTGTTTACTGTGCTGCGGTGTGCGATGCAGAGAAAGGCTTTGCAGATAGCTTCTCTACAGGAACCAATGATATTACTAACATGTAGATAGTATTTAAAAGTGGTTAAAATATGGTATTTCATTATTTAAGATAGCGGTTTCGTAGTCTTCCACTTAATAGTACAATAATGTGCTTCAGTATTTTATGCAGTTCTTTCAGTTGAAGTCTGCTAATAGACAGCAATAAGCTAAGATGTGTCCAAGCAGGCTATTTTTGCATGCCTTACATGCATAGTGAGGCATGAGGCCAGTGATCATGTGTTTTCAGCTTAGGGCTGTGCTATTAATGTATCAGTTGTATTAATGACTAATAGTATCAGTTGCACATTACTAAAACATTATCTTACTATGCAAGTATTGGTCCCCTATCTTTGCACTAGGAAAAATTGATTTCTAGTGGAGTAGTGCAAGTATTGCTCTCACTTTGAACATATTGAAGTTCTGCCCTAGAGAATGTACAGTCTTAGTTGTACAGTTTCCAGGACAGTGAGATTATTATAATGAACAAGAACTCTGTGCAAGCCTTACTTTTTTGATGTTAGTCTTGAAGCCGGTCAAAGGTGTATCTGGGAGATGAGACCATCAGCTGTATTCTAATAATGAGTAGAAATGTTATATATGCTCTTCTTTCATTGTAGTGTCTTTTTGGCAGAATTTATACGGGGTCATATGCTAATTTGTAACTTTTCTGAGTAATTTCTAGACAAAGTTTTCTGAAAGATATCAGATAGAGGGGTTTTGGAATCATTCTTCAAATGCCTCCTGGTTTATTTTGGTTTCCTTTGCTATGCATATGTTCCATTTATAGCATACTGTGTAATGTAATAATAAAAAGTACTGGAAATGAGTCTTGTTTTAAGTAGGGAAGGGAACCTACCTTTCCCAAGAAGGTATTTTAATACATTTATACAACAGGTGTACATATTTTGAGAAAGGAAATTGTCAAAGAGTTTCTTCATTTCTTAGTCAGACCTCAGTGTTGTCTTGCAATCTAATTAGAAGATATGTAATGAAAATGAGAAGAGAGTTTATTGGTCTGTTTTTTTTTGGGGGGGGGGGGTTGTTTTTTTCCCCTCCCCTAGAGGTAGTCTTAATGTTGTAACTGCATGTTTATCTGTAACAAAGAGAAAACAGCACTGGAAAAACACTGTTAAAGCACTGGAAAAGTTATTTCTTTGTTAGTCTTGTAATACAGAAGAAGAGTTTGTTAGTCTGTAGTAGAGATGCAGTGCATTTAGTAATTCAGCCCCTGAACTCTGAGGAATATTTTCCCAGTTTTATTTTTTGTTCTGTTCTTTAGGTCATGTGCAAATATGTTTCAGTGTTTGTATTAAACAGATGAAGTTTGTGCATTTTTTTTCCTTTACATTACATGCAAGTCTCACAATGCTGTAAAAGCTTTGTAATGAATATAAGCTTGACTGCAGTTCAGGCTTACACTCGGGCATGTTTTTGGAGTTTTGTTTTTCCTCCCTGATGTTCCTACCTCACTGTTTTTGCATTTTCTTTGTAAAAATAACTTCTAAAATGTATGGATGGCTTTTATTCTGTAGTTTTTGCCTGCCATTTGAGATGTGTTCGTATGGAGGAGGTACTGGCCCAACTTGCTCCTTCACCTTTTGATCACACTAAAAACACTAATACATTTGGTATTTGAACAAGATACCTGGGAATATGTTCCTTACTTGTTCAGGTATCTAATGGGTAGAGAGCAAAGTGTTTAAATTTATGTAGAACATATTTTTTATTGAAAAGTTAAACAAAAGTTTTAGGTTCCTTGGTCTCCTTACTCAGTTCATTTTGTGCAATGTATTTTATTGGAAGTGATTTAAAAGTAATGGCAGAAAATTTTCTTCTGATAGCCGGTTGTCATTTGAACATATTTGCCTTTTAATACCTTTACCTTTGAATGCTATTTTAATGCCTATACCATTAATACCTATACTTTTGTGTTTCTTGGTTATATCATTTTTAAAAAGTTGGCTTGAACTTGGCTTGATAGTTCACATTCCTGAAAAGACTGTTGAAGTTGTTTCCTTGAAAGCTCGCTGCTTGCTTTAGAGAAAGGCATGCCTAATTACAAGCAATGTTACTGTCTATTTACAAGCAATGTTACTGCTCTAAGGGAAAGAAGATAATATTTAACTGTGTGTATTAACACGATCTCCCTTTTTGTTTTTGTTTTTTTTTTCCAGGAGAGAAATAGAAACAAACAATAACTATATGGAGATGTCCTGCTAGAATTACAACACTAATGATGTAGACTCTGGAAATGCCTAATATGTCTAAGAAGACGTTATTAAAGCTTTTTTTCTGCTTAAGGTGACATCTTTGAACACTTTAACACAAAATTGACTCTTCTTGTAATGGTTCTCATCGGTGCATCTGCCCTTATTACTCTCTCACCAAACACACTTGAGAACTGTACCTTCGTCAAGCACTTTCTGTCCTGAAGCTTTTACCAGTATCTGCTGTCTTTTGTATTTATGCATCCTAGCTAAGGCACGGGAGACCGAACGAATGCAAGGATTCATTAACTCTTTGAATTTGTTAAATACTAACAATTAACCATTAGAAGTGGTTCAATGATGTGAGATTCACATTGCTTCAACTTATTTTTTTCTTTGTTGTAGTTTTTTTTAATTGTCAGTTTTTAGCTATTCAACAGATTAAAAGCAAATCATGCCATATTTAGTCCTGGAGTAAAACTCAAGTCTAAATGTTCATGTGAAAATTATTGTAGTAATCTTTTAATATGGCAAAGCAACTTTAAGCTGCAGTTTAGCCAAATGAAACGTAACATGAAATTATATTAGAATGACATTTCCCTTGTTTCAAACTGTTTGGTGTAAGAGAATATTAATATGCAGCTTGGTGGATACCACCAGTTAATGCACATTTCTTTATTTTTTTTCTGTAACATGTATACTGAAAAAAGTGCATTTGTCTGAGGAACTGTTTGTTTGCTACCACTCAATGAATCTCAGTTTTGAGTAAATGTACCTCAGTCTAAATCAGACTTTTTATGACCTTTATAACTACATTTAAAATAATCTTTAATTCCTATTTCTGGGTGTTTGCAAGCCTGACAAGATTGCTATCATGGAAGTGAAAATTTACTCCTCTAGGTGATTCACTAGCTAAATAAACATAATTCTTGTTTAGCAAGCATATACTCTGGTTCTCAAATTTTTTTTGTTTCCCTGTCCCATATTCAGGCGTTTTTTCCCTATTCAAAATATTTCCAGGAAAGTACTTTGATCCATTGACATGACATAGCCATGTGTGCAAGTTTTTGATTAGAACCACGCAACAAGGATTTTAGGATGCGTATTAAACTAGGTAATTATATACTAGTTTTTAACTTGCAAAAAATATATCTTTTCAGTTTTATATAGCAACACACATTCTATCTGCTGGAAGAGAATATTAAAAAATGTCAAGCAGGTGTATTGACTACACAAAATACTGAACAGCCTGTACCAAACTCCAGGGATAGCTTTCTCTTTTTAGAACGGCAATGTAGAAGGCAGATATCTTATAGCTTAAAATAGCAATACCGCATATTATTTGAGTGTGTTTCATGTCTTACTGTCCAACACAGATGTTTACATTGTGTTTGGAGTCTTTCATTTACAGAGTCCAGCAATCAGAGTTCTGAAGCTTAAGTATTGGCATAGCTTTATTTCAAATATAGACTATTTTGCTATATTTTACTTTCTCCCTTAAGCCCCTTGCATACACAAAATGTTCTATACACACTGTTTTTTACCCATTATTTAAAATATGGMTTGTGAGAAAAGAGTAGCAAATATGAATCTTAATTTTACTGCTGATTTTCTAGAAGTTCAAAAGGGAAGTGACTTCCATATTTTGGAGAAAAGAAGCAATCTTGCTTAAATGCAGATGGGTAACATATAGTGCAGAGGAGCAGGGACTGGGTGGGGTAATGTAGAGATACTGTAAGTATGTATAGTATGAGGAGGCACTAGGAGAGAAAGATTTCAAGCTCCAAGTGTACTTTCCTCTGAAACTTGGCTTGAGCCCAAAGATGCCTGCTTCCATATGCTTCTCTGGTTTTGTAGCTGTTTGTTTCCCTCTGTTGGCTGGCCTGTGGATTACTGCCTGTTAACTGTGACTGTCACTGATCAGCTGAAGGGGCAAAGATCAATGCTGTGAGTCCAAAGACTGCAGTCTTACTGATGATTCTGCAGGGGATCAGAATGCTTCTAACTTCTTTGCTTCTACAAGGTATAAGCAAATATGCAGATGTTTCCAGCTGAAAGAAAGCTAATGCTAGAGTCAAGCATTCAGGAATTCACTGAATATGCAACCTTAGTTTGATTCCATCGCAGTATGCATATTTTGGAGAGTTTATTAACATGTTTCCTGTGTAACCCCCTTGCCTCTTCTACTGTACAGCATGAGCATTGCCCTGTGATTGAATCAGATTTAGTATGAAATGGGTGCCTCATTTGCTGCAGACCTTGGAAGCCTGGAAAATGAGACCGGATTGTAAGAGGAGGTGATCACATTTAGAGAGCTGTTGACAGTTTTTATGCTGTTCCCAGATTGTTAGCGAATCTACAAATGGAAGAGTTTCATTGCTGATGGTGTTAGCCATGTTTTGACTGATTTGGAGAGTTTAGCAGGTGAAGCTGAAATTAAGGTGTTTTATGTGCATAAAAAGTGCTGTGAAAATAGTATATACATTGTAAAATCAGTTACGACATGCTTTACCAGTTAATGGACATGTGACAGTTCCAGCCTTCAGCTTCCTTATACATGAGTTCTTTTCCTACAGAAAGAAATAGTGGTACTTAATATCTCAGATAACTGTAGAAATACTTGTTGATCGTTTGATTCTCAGTAAAGTGAAGTGGCTGTAATGGCTGCTAATTAATGAAGGGGTTGGGGGTACTCCTGCTGGTGTCCCTGTTGCCTCCTCCTTTGTGTCAGCATTTGTTCTCCTCTGAACCATACTGAGCCAGTTCAAGAAGTTTTCTGCTGGTTTATCTGCCAGGGCAGCTCTCTGAGGTTAAGATGGCAGAGGGGAAGGAAGGAGGCTTGTCCTCTCAGCAGCAGATAACCACGGTTAAGTAGGCTGAGCTGCGCTATAAAACTATACCCTTATGAGTTGGTGAACTGCAGTATGGTGAAAACTGGGGAAGATTCCACAAGGGCAAAAATTTAATTCTGTTTTCAGTTTAAGTTTGGGATAGTGTGCAGTAAATAAGATGCTATTGCACACATTCAGTGATGGCAGCAGGAGAGAAAATACTGAGTATTTTTTGAGTACTTTCTCCACTTTGAACAGACTTGAAGCTGAAAGGCTTATTCTAACCCACACAAGTGGGACAAATTAAAGTTATATGAGCATTTGCTAACCTTTCAGTGTATCTTGACTTTGTAACATCATCATCTTTAACAGGAGGGTTTTTTGGTATGTGATGAGAAGTCTTGTCAGTTGAATGCTCAAATTGCTGGCTTAAGCAAAACATGGGTGCTACTTTACATAGAGGGACTTGGTTTGGGAAGAACTCAGTATTCACAACTAGACCAATTTCACGGCTTTGTCTTCTGTTTTCCTGGGTTCAATTTATCAAATATTTGCTTCTGTACAAGCCTGCTCTTTTTACAGTAGTGTTTTTCTTCCTTTTGGATACACAGTCACTTTCATAACATCAGTGTCTGCAATATTTAGATGCAAAAGCCCGCTGCCAAAATAATTCTCATCCCAGACAAATCTGTGGCAACAAACAGCAGATCACGTTGATTTCTTGGTCAAGTGCAAATAACTAGATATTAAAGGAGATGTCTTAAATATTTTTCATCTTTCAGTCAAAGTTCCCTTTCGAAGCTGCTTTCTTTTTAGTAAGAGAGTTTTCATACTTGATATAAAAAAAAAAGTGCAGATGCTAGTACATTTTTCCTAGCTGAAACTGATTTGGAGTAAGTGTTTGGAATTTTATAAGTAACAGTAACTTTATTTTTGGCCCTCCCACAGATAAGCTTTCAAAATTATTGGTAAATTATTTGGTATTTCAAAATTATTTTCACCAGAAAGATTTAAATAATTCTCCAGATGCTTCTAGCACTGTGTGAAAAAATCTAGTGTGGATTGTCTTTAATGAGTTTTCTGCAGCACGGATTTTTAAATGAATACTTTGAGGCATTCATATACAAACCACTGTTTCTGAAGGAATGGATTTTACATTGTTTCTTTTCAAAATATGTAAGTCATTTGAACTCATTTTTGCTGACATTTTTTATGTTAAGAAAATACATACCTGTTTTCGATGTCTTCTGTTTATTCTATTGCCATGTAAAGATCCGTATTTACTGATAAATTAAGGGAGATTAAGAGGAGAATTCCATTCAGTTGCAGCAAAACCTGGTTTAAATTTTGTTTGCTGTTTTATGTGAATTAGAATACAGTTAATTCGGTGTGAATTTATTTGGCATGAAAATTCACCGTTTGGTCCTTCTTAATTCTTTGGAGAGTTTCAATAAAAATAACTTCTTCACATCCTTACCTACCTGAACTTTATTAGACTTATAAAGTGTGATGTGTTCATTATGTACTCTGTTTTCAGCCTGACATGTCTATCGATGGTTAACATGGGAGACAAGAACTTTTTGTGAGTCAGAGGAATTATAAGTATATAAGTTTGGCCTCACTTAACACTACAAATTAGTGGACAGCCTACATGCTTTTATAAAAACAGCTGTTCTATACTATTTTCCTTTATATATTTTAATAAAGTGCCTTTTAATATGTTAAATATGGACCTTTCAGTTCAAGTTAAATTTGTACCCAGTTCAGGCTTTTGAGAATATTTCTGTTCCCATAATAATCCTGAAGGTTTCTTATTAATGATTTACTCAGTGCCCAGGGATATTTAAGTCAAATATTAATCATAACACTTGCCACTTAGTAACATAATGAATGCTTAATGTTTCCAATACTTGCTCTTTTTTGACTTTGTCCTTCCCCACAAATGGAAATCAAACACCAGTTGGATTTCCCTCTAACCAACTTCCATACGTACTTCACAAGAAGCTCTTGTGCTGCACTGAAAGCAGAGTGCAAACAGGCAAGTCTTTTAAGCATTTTCCTCCAGAAGTTGCCTACAAGATGGGCATCTGCTCTTAGTCAGATATTCAAGAGTGGGGATTTCTTTTACTTTCTTACTCCCATCTAAGTAAACATTTCCTCCCCCATTGCCCTTGGAAGGACTCTACTGTCATATCTTTGTCGTCTTCCTCTGGATGCCCCTGAGGGAAGCCTGGCATTGGATGCTGCTTTCATAATCCACAGAAAAGTTCCTGACTTCACTTATTTCCTTCTGTGGTTACAGGAAGTCTCCTGGCAGTTTACTTTGTCTCGGTCTGTGTCAGCCAGTTTGCCACACTGATTGGCAATACAAATAAAACAGCATTGCTTTGACTTGGTTTCAGTCTTCTACAAGGTGCACACCAATCTTTTTAACCAAACTCTGCAGTGTTTTGTTTCTGAAGGTGGGAAGGGACATCATCTCTTTGGAATTTTAAAGAGCATACAGTTTTTTAAATACAAAGATCCATTCTAGCTGTTCCTCTGAATTCTAGTTGTGGTTATAACTGATGCATTAAGAGTAAGAGTTTAAGCTGTTTGCATTTCCTCTATGCATTCACACTTGTCATCTTAATATTGAATTAACTTCCTTTCCTGTAAGATTAGTTTGTAACACTGAGAAAATTTAAATTTTTAGTTTTGAATTTCTTTCAGTCAGAGATACTTTACCATTGTATCTGCCTGCAGAAGTTTACGTACATCTTGAGAAAGAAGGGGATGTTCATGTAATATGAAACAAAGTACTCTAGATTGATAACTGTATTTTAAGTTGAGCTTGTGGGCTTTCAAATGAACAAACTGTCTCTATTTGTGCCCTCATGTGAAGTATTACATTTTAATCCTGACCTATGAATGTATGCATCTTTTCTTTCATGTTCTTTAAACATCTGAAAGAACCTCAGGTGTTTAAAATAAAAATAAAAAACATCCCACCCTCATTGCTTTATGCTTAGTCCAGGAATAAAAATTTCCAAACTAAGTATATGAACAAGCTTAAAGGAGGTTTAGCATTAGTTTGAACTAAGCTATTGCATTTCAGCAAAAGGATAAAAGGTTGTAATTATCTACTGTAATTGTATATCTACTGTAAAAAAAATTATTTTGCAGACATTAACGTATGCAGCTGCTGTTCAATATTATCCAAGAATCTTACAAGTATTTGCATCAATTCATAATAGCAGCTATGTAAAATAGAGGTGGAAGGATTGAGGTCTCTTCTTCCAAGGATATGGAATGTTAAATCAATTAAAATTCAGATGTTTGTGCTGTGACTGGAATACATTGAGTGTTAAATTTATCCCTCTTCTGCTAGTCCTCTGGAAAATGTTGCTACTAAATTCTTATCATTTTTTACTTAAGTTGGCTGCCAGTTTGTTTTATAACTGCTTAACTGGTTTGCAGCATGTTTCTCATAAGATGCTTCATTGGGTCTTGTGAGTGTGGTGCTTCGTTAGAAAATGTGTAAAACTGTATTTAATTTCTTCAAGTTAATGTAACTTAATTGCTATTAACTTGAGCTGTATTTCCTTCAACTTCATATTTTATAGTAATGCTTGGTCTTTCAGTTGTATTGATCTTTAATTTTGAGAATACCACATGCAGAACAATTCCAAGAAGTTTTTAGTTCTTGAAATTTATGCTTATTTTAAATGTTAATAAATAACTACCATATCTGCCTTTTGGGTTGCTAGTGAGTATTGATGATTTCTTGAAAAACTTAGTCAAAGATGGAGACAGGAATACCTGTCCTATGAAGTGGATGAAATTTCAGAATACCAAAGAGAAACAAAAGCTATATGAGATGTTAGAACCAAACTATTATTTTGAGGTTGGTCCCTCACTCACACTTCAATATTGCTTTTCAGATGCTGGAAAAATCTTTTGAGCAAAAAATTAAAATAAGGATGTGTGGATAGAGTAACTTATTCCAGCTGAACTCCCTATTTGACCTGCTTGCTTTTTTCATTTATCTTTTACATCTCTCTAACATGAGTTGACAACATTATACTGGAGAGCAAGTTAATGCTAAGGTTCCCTATTTTACATTTTCTTGAAATAAGCCATATTTTTTTTACCAAGACTTTGAAGATTCGTTATGTTCATCATAGACCATGTTCACAAAATGTAATCATTGCAATTTTCTAGACTTCCCTCAGATTTCATGGTCAGTGACTTTTCTGGTCTCAAATCTCTTGCTTATATGAAGTTGCTTACCTGAAGAAGCCGTTTGGTTGCTAGATTATTTCTATCAATAACTTTAGCCTTTAGAACAGGTTATATTGATAAGCCGCATCTTTTCTTAGCTTCATACTGATCAAATGACAAGATAATGAAATATGATTAACTTTTAGGTTAGTATTATTAAAAAATACTGAAGGCTTCCCAGATAAGCTGTATTTTGAACACTTTCACTGCTTAACTCTCTTGCAAGTTTTGGTTAGCTTTCTGTGTCCCAAATATGTCTTATGTTCAGGACTTTCTCTAGCAGACTGAAAAAGTCTCTGTTTAAACACAGCCTTTCTGCACTACACCTTGATGGAATTTGTCACTTACTGTCTTTAGATCTAACAGTAAGATTGCAATTGTTTTTGAGTAACTTCAGTCATGTTCACTGAGCTTACCTGCTTTCTCTCCAACACCTTTTATTCACTTGAAAGGACACTTTGACTTTCTACCGTCTTTTTCTTTTGATGTTTTCCTCCCATTCCTTGCAATTACATTAATCATACCTATGCCATGTAAAAGAACAATGAGCTGTTGGTTTATTCTGTTGGAACCAGTGGGAGGGATAATGGGAAATCTTTCAAGAAAACCAGAAACAGATGGAACTGTGTGATACTTGCAACTGTAGAGAGCAAATGCACCAACAAAGTCTCTAAGGTAGAAGGAAATTGAGGAAAAAACTGTACAGATGTAGTCTATAATGTTTCACTCTGCATTTGTAGGATGGTTCAGTATGGAGCCAAGTTGTTTATTGTTTGAAGGAGCTTACTGATCAGAAATCTACAATTCTGATGATTACACACAAGAAYAGAAATCTACTGCTCAGTTGGGTGAAATTCAAAGTGTTTTTTAAATTGGAAWGTGTTTCTTAATATCTATCCCCACCCCCAAATTCCCCCAGAAAAAAACTGCAAGCCATTCGGGAAAAAGTTTGTGTAACACAGACATTTGAACAAAATCGTTTTGTAGCTTAAAAGGTTAGGGGCCATTTACCTGTTCATGGAAGAATATTCAGAGAAAAGCATCAGTCTGAGATGTTGCTAGTTGGATGAAATTATGCAGCAGACTCTTCAAAATGTGTATTTAAAGAGAGACCTGAGACAGAACTTGTAGCTGTAGTCAATCTCAGATCAAATGAGGTAGTTTTTTATAATTCTGTGCTTCTTGGGGACCTATGAGACACCTAAAATGAGACAATCCTTGCTTCAGAGTATTTATCTTTCAAATGATGCATGAAAAGCAGACACAAAAATATCCTGTCCTTTGGATTGAGAATTAATGTACCTGACCTAATTGGAGTCCTTGTGCATAGCTGTTAAGAGGCAAAAATCAAAATCAGCTTCTGAGTTTCAGTTTATTACCTTACCCTTTATGCTGTTTCTCCCTGCTAGGCACCAGATTTCTTTGTGTGCTGACTGCAAAACATTCTCTTCAGTATTATGTTGTTCTTGTATCAGTGAAGATAGTTTATTAATAATTGATTGTTACCAAACAAAAGTGGGAGACTTCATTTAAGAGAGCTGAGCCTGTTCCCACCTGCCCAGGAATGTTATACTTGTCTCCTAACACAATGAGCTATAGAAGAAGGCTATATACACTAAACCAAAATTTTAGCCTATGTTTGATTTGAAAATGTCCTAGGAAAGCACTGGCATAACAGTGTGATGAGATGGACAGAGCAGAATAAATGCTTATTGTGCTTTAGTTTTAAGTCATTCAGTGTGGAGTTATTTAAATAAGCTACCTGAATTATTATTTTTTAATCCTGATATCAATTTAAATACTGCTGGAGAAAGATAAATTGTTATTCATTTGGCATTCAAAAGCCAATCTTGAAGCTGATGTTTGAAGCATTTCTTTCTGGAAATATTAGTGTACACAAATTTCTCCTGTTTGCATTTTTACAGAAAATGGATCTTTAATTAGAATGTACAAGCGTAATGCAGCAGTTTTTGTATTTATACCTAATCAACCATCAGCATGCACTAACCCATTTATATTTAATTGATAATGTATTGATCCATTTATAATAAATCACATTTTCCATAGTAGAGTTGAAGGACAAGTAAAGGGTTGACACTAGACACTTCAGAAATGGATGTCTCTGTACTTGAAAGTCTGCAATTAAGACAGACTGAGGAAATGGATATAACTGAGAGAAAGATATGCTGGCAGCAAATATAATATAAAGCAGCTCTACTTTTTTGTGGGGTGGCAAAAGGGTTAAATAGGGATCACTAAAGGAGTATATTGGAATCGCAGAATCACAGACTGGTTGAGGTTGGAAGGGACCTCTGGAGCTCATCTAAGTCTAACCCCCCTGCTCAAGCAGGGTCACCTAGAGCACATTGCACAGGATTGCATCCAGGCGCATTTTGAATATCTTCAGAGAAGGAGACTCCACAACCTCTCTGGCCAACCAGTTCCAGTGCTCTGTCACCCTCACAGTGAAGATGCTTTTCCTCATGTTCAGAGGGAACTTCCTGTGTTTCAGTTTGTGCCCGTTGCCTCGCGTCCTGTCGCTCGGCACCACTGGGARGAGTCTGGCTCCATCCTCTCGACACCCTCCCTTCAGATACTTGTACACATTGATAAGATCTCCTCTCAGCCTTCTCTTCTCCAGGCTAAACAGGCCAAGCTCTCTCAGTCTTTCCTCATAAGAGAGATGCTCCAGTCCCCTAATCATCTTTGTAGCCCTTCGCTGGACTTGCTCCAGTAGTGCCACATCCCTCTTGTACTGGGGAGCCCAGAACTGGACACAGTACTCCAGATGTGGCCTCCCCAGGGCTGAGCAGAGGGGGAGGATCACCTCCCTCRACCTGCTGGCAACACTCTTCCTGATGCACCCCAGGATACCATTGGCCTTCTTGGCCACAAGGGCACATTGCTGCCTCATGCTTAACTCGGTGTCCACCAGCACTCCCAGGTCCTTCTTGGCAGAGCTGCTCTCCAGCAGGTCAACCCCCAACCTGTCCTGGTGCCTGGGGTTATTCCTCCCCAGGTGCAGGACCCTGCACTTGCCTTTGTTGAACTTCAGGAGGTTCCTCTCCGCCCACCTCTCCAGCCTGTCCAGGTCTCGCTGAATGGCAGCACAGCCTTCTGGGATGTCAGCCACTCCTCCCAGACCCACAAGGTCCATGGAATATGGAAAGGAGAAGGGTCACAGAGTACAAGAGTAACAGGTATGTGAGAAGAATTACTGGGGGAGGTATGGGGCGAACCGGAGATTGGAAGGCTGCAGAAATCAGTGCAAAGGGTTCTTGAATTAAATTTGTTAATGAGGATTTTGCAGTCCTAATATTGATTCAGCTGGGAGAAAAGAACTGTGGCTGAGGTATTTCATTATGCAGCCAGGATGTAAGTGTTGAAAGTATGGATCCCACTCCCAGGATAGCAGGTACCCTGATGACTGAGACTCTCTGYGCAAAGGTAAGCTTGGACTGGAACCTCTTCTGGCTGAGGAGGGAAGCAAACCTGGATGTTTCCCTCTTGGTAAGTTTTTACCCACTAATCTGCTAGCAACCTCATTTCAAACAAGGATGAGTTCTGTGCAACTTTTTGAACCCAAAAACAGAAGCGCTGAGTCTTAAGGGGGATTACAGCTCTTAGTATGAAAATTTACAGAAGAGATTTTTCAGCTCTTCCCTATCATCTAGCTCTCATCCTTAATAATAAAGAGCTTGCTGTTGGCTGAGTTGGATCCAATTTTGTAATTCTCTTCATGATCTGTACTGGAAGCTCTGATATTGCAGAAAGGCCTGGGGATATGTTTTTTTTTTTTTTTTTTTAAAGCAAAAATCTTCGTACACTTATTTCTAGCTGAAAGTCCTTGGTCAGTAATGTCACCAATGCTAATACTCAGTACAGATCAAATAAAATGTTATCACAATGTAATCCTAATAAATCATGTGTAGGAGTGTTCTACCCCACTAACTAAAGAAATGAACCAAAATGTAGCATGCAGAAAAGACTGATTAAATTTCATTCAGCGAAATTACTTTTTTAATTTTTATTTTTTTTATAAAATCAAAGTACATTCAGTGCTTTAACTTCTCCTAGTGTCCATAACATTGTGCTCAAAAAAGATCCTAAAAGTAAATAGATGAAGTATGTAAATAAAACTGAAATTCATTATTCTATTGCCTGAACTGAGATTGAGAAAGTATGAAAAGATGCTTCTTAGTCCTAACTTTTAACAAGTTCAAGTTCAATGCAAAAATTTTTTCAAATGTCAACCCAACCCTTTTTGCAGATATTTTACAATGAAACTCTTCCCACAAATTGCCTCATGTAAGAATGGATATACCAGTTAGGTCCAGCTAATGCAAGATCCTGCCTCTGACTGAAACCAATTGTGAGTACTGAAAGAACAGCAGAAGAGCAGGGAAAACGTGATTTGCATGCTTCTTGCATGTTCTCCTAGCTTCCAGCTATTTGGGCTTTTTAAATCAGGACCCTTTCTGGATTTTTACCTCAATGAATTTGTTCAGTTGCTTTATGATTTGCAAGTTATATAAATAGTTCAATGCAACTTGAATAGATTCAGAAAGCCTTTAAAAGGAGGAAAATTCTATAGCAAAACATCATTTTTTTATTATTAATACATCTGCAGGTAAAAACATGACTCATCTGACAGTTAAGAACAAAAGAGTCCATTGAGAACTTTCTTCAAAGAAATAAGTTAAGCATGGATTTTTTCCATTAAAAGAAATCTTAAGCAAATGTGAAAAATATCAAGATGACAAATGACATGTTATTCTACATACAAAGCAAATGCAACTTTGCAAAATGATACTGTATATGACAGGTTTGGTGGGAAAGCTTCCATTAATAGGTGTGTCTAAAAAGACTATCCAAGACTTTCCACACTCTTTTCCCTTGGAAAAATACCTTAGAGCTTCAGAAACTAGTTACTGTTGGAGAGAATTTAGTCAAACTTTTCATATTTAAATGTGTGGTATTCCAGAAGAAGCACACTAAAGCAACCTACAGGAGAACTAAATATAGTAGTTACATGGAGGCAGGTGCTGCACTCCCACTGAATCAAGTGCTTCTGTCCTTGTACAAAGACAAAATGTGCTTGAAGTTGGATTAGTTAGTGGGTTTTTTTCTTTTTCTTCCTATTGATTTCTTCTACTGTGCTGATGTCAATGTACATGGAAATTAGCACCAGAAAACTGTTCCCAGGTGAAGGTGGATCCTTTGCTTCTAGCTGAATTGTAACTGTTGGAGGAAATGCTTTCTGAAATAAAGAAATAGTGCTTAGGAATACATATTTTCCTTCCAAGAACTTTTCTGTTTCCAGAAAAGGGGTGATTAGTAGAGCCAGATAGTGTTGGCTGTTATCTCTATACATTCTACAGACCTTTATCTCAGTATTCRGCCACCTTTACAGAGGTAGAGATTTTTTTGTAAGAGGTTGTGAATTTAAAGAGATATCTATCCCAGATTTTATACAGAACTTAGATTATTTCAATACTGGTAGAAAGATATCTTTATCCAAGTTTGTTTTTTAAGAAAGAGTGAGAACTAGCATGGAAGTCATGTTTATACATTGTGGTCATAAGTTATCATCTGCGCAAGTGCTCAGCAAGTTGTAAACTTCTTGCACACCTCTGCTGCAGGCTCACCTGCTTCCCCCAGGCCAAAAGCTGGCCTGAGGCCAGTTACCTGTTGTGCAGAAGCTGTGGAGTAGTGTTAGCACAGTTCTGGGGCAAAATAACGTGCTTTGCTGCTCAGATTGCTCTCAGTAAGACTGATTAGCTCAGCAACATTCCCACCCTACTGCACACTTATACTTCTTCTGCATCACAGCTGGATCATGTTTGGCAAGTTTAGAGCGTAGACAGTTCAAATGTCCATGTCAAATGAGTCTACCTTCACCACGTAAGCAAACAAAATAAGCACCTCATCTGTGCAGGACAGTAGGTACATCAGCAGTGTGGTGAAGTGAAAAGACTTTGTATTCTCAGTGTTCTGGCTTAATTCACTGAAGGAAAGAAATGGCTAACAGCAGCATCATTACAGAAAAGGAGAGGAGTGGGTGGTCTTTTCTGTGCCTCAGACCTTTTGTTGAACAGCAAGCATATGCTTTAATCTTCATGCCTTAGTGTCATGTCAGTAATGTGGAAACTTTTTGACCTAGCAGGAGTTTGAGAATAAATTAATCAAACTTGTGAAAACTGTATAGGTAAGTTTCACAAAATTCCATTGTTTGAGTCTTTCTCACACTCAGTTGATCCCTAATCAGCAAAATTATTTCAACTCTGCAGACGCAGTTTGGAATAGAAGGAAGAGCAGCTTTTGATGGTTATGTTCTCCCTCCTGTCTAAAAACCCTGGAAGATGGGCTTGCTAATTGCTTGCACCACCTGATCATATTCCTCTTCTACCCCTTTGCTTTCCATCATGGGTGTTGTCAAGTATGCTGAAGGTGCAGGTATAAGTGTGCCAAACTTTTTGGCATTGCAGTATCAGCTGTTTTTTTAGACAACAGCAAAATTGCTTCTTCCAACCCTGTAAGTCAAGAAAGTATAACAGTAAGCCAGAAAACATGCAGCAGTCAAACCCATCTGGAGGAAATGAAGATACAACTTCTTACAAACCTGAATATCAAATGATTTAATTGTGAGGGTAAGTAAATGTGTAGACCACTTTGTATATTTGATATGTGTTGCATGGTAGCCACTACAAGATGCCTTATGAAGAGTTTTTTAACTTCTTTGAACGTTCTAAGTTAGCTTTTTTGGCTGATGCCTTTTTGCAGTATTTACCTCTGTAAATAGGTATGTTTGTCTATGAGCTGACAAAACCATTTGTACTTGCTATTTCAGTAAATAGGACTCAAGTTTACTCAATATAGGTTTCTGTAACAAAGAACCATGATTGTAAACTGAAGGCATTCGGGAGATCAGGAAATCACTGAAAAGCCTTCCCCCCCCCCTTTTTTTTAATTTTAAATGTGGAGCTATATCAAGTGAAGTATATCCAAATAATATTAAACTATTTCAAAAGTTCTTTCAGATTGTTCTTGTCAGACTAGGAAGGTCCATCCCAAGATAAAGTTGGAATATTAGAAATACCTGAATTTGGGTGAGTAGAATTTAATGCATAAACCTGGCCTTTTAAAACTAGAGCAAAGCCATTTCATACTAAGCAGTTATTAGTGCTTGCATATCTTTACAAAAAATAAACTAGATTTGCTTCCTCTGTGTGAAATAGCTTTTATATATTGATAAATCCTATCTCTATTAATCAATGATGGAATAAGGAGAAATGACTCATTCTTTTAAAGAGTAACTCAGGGCTCCAAGTAATAAAAATTGAACCATAATGGTAAAATCTAGTGGGAAAAAAACAAAAAAAAAAACAAAACAAAAAACGAATTGAAACCTAGAGGAAACTTTTGCCTTGCCAGGGATGTCAGAAGAGTGGAAACATGATTATTTTTAGCATGTTTCTTGAAGAAGGTGATTTGGAAAGATGCAGCTGGGCACAATCTTTAGGCAAAATTAGATTGTAGCTGTGCTAGTGCTACCCTAGTAATTTGGGTGGGAGTGAGAGGGAGAGCCACCAGTTTAAATGCATACTAAATAAAAAGTGAAATAACTACAATGAGGAACATGCAGTGATCTTAATTTCACTGAGTGAGATGTCATGTGACTATTTAAATGTGTACATCTAAGTATTATTTATGCAAATGCACCAGGAATTCTAATGTTAAATCTTAATACAGAACGTTCATACTTGATTTTGGGCATGACAGAAGGTGCTTAATTTAGAACCATGAGACCCTCAAATGTTGCAGCGTGCAAGGGGTAAATATAGGTTCCACATTTGGAGGTATCAGATTCTGAGTGAAAGGAAGACAGAAGTAACTGAGGCAAATTCTATGACTACTATGGAAATGTTCACTATAGTCATTCTGCCAACCTCATGAACCAAATATATTTTAGAGAAGCATTAACAGCACGTGTCACTAGGTAACATATTCCTGTAGGGATGTCAAGGTCATGAGAGCACAGCTTGTGCAAGATGTGCTGTGTTCTCTAGATGAGTCCTTTCTCTACTGTCTCTAGATGTACATAACACGCCTGGGAGAGTTCTCAGAGGCAGTCTTATAAGTGAAGTACTCAAGCATTTTGATATCCTCTTAATCTTGCACTTCGATGTTTTGACTAAGCATTGCAGAAAATTTGTTTTATCATCATTTTTTGTAAGTTGCTGGAAATAAACAGTATCTTTTAGCACTCTTTAAGAATTCTTTATCCTTTTCTTTTAAAGGTGAAGGGCAGATTTGGGGTGTCATTCTGGTTCTTTTGAGAGACCTACTGACTTTTGTGGGTTGGAGTTAGGTGCCCAATGTTGTATTTGCTTCTAAGCTTCTTACAATGATGCTGAAAGGCAGAGAAGTCATTGTAAGCTGTTTTGCAAGACACCTTGATATTGTTACTTTACTCACCTGTGTGATGTATTTTTAATCACTTGTCATTTGTCTCCTGGATTTGGAAAAGAGTGAGATAAAATGCTTGCCGGATTTATTGTAGCTCTGCAGCTTATTTAGTTGGTTGTGGACTTCCGTTTGAGGATAATTATGTTCTATCTTTAGGACTGTTCCTTTAGCTTGGAAATATTTTAGTTACTCTTTGGAGCTACTCTTTGGCTTATGCAAAGCAGTCTGGCTTCATTAGTGACAAAATCATACCTGTGTCAGCAGTTAAGTCCAGGTTAGCCCCAAAGCTGATGACAAACTATTCATAAACATTGTTTCCTGGTGTACCGGTGCTACCCATAACTACTGTGCAAGCATAAAGGAAGGTACTGTTCCAGCCTTGAGGAGCAGACATTTACCTGCACTTTGAGGAAGTTAGGGTTGGATAAGGTGTCTTTGACCCTCCAGAGCTGGAGCACTGAATGACGTGTGAAAATGCCAGATATTCGCTGACTGGAAAAAGTTTTACAAACATAATGAAACTACTAAGACATGACAGCAGAGGGAGCCATTGAGATTTGGTTTGTTTGCTTTTCCTCTTCTATAGAGAGAGGGGAAAAAAAAAAAAAAGAGATTTCAAGTTTCAGAGCAGGTTTTTTTTTCCTGTCACATTTAACTGAGGAGACAGGTGAGAGTATAGAAAAAAAATTCATGGTAATCCTAATGCATTTTACACTAGTGTCACTTGTGATATTGAGATGTTTCAGGTATTTGATTATGTGAGTGCTCTGGTCTCCTTTCTAAATAAATACTGAGAATTTTGTGGAGCAATCGATATTAATTCATTACATTCATGCACTCTCTACTGGAATGTATAATGTTTTTTAAAAAACCGTTCTATAAACCCATGTTATTTTTAACCTCCATTAATTAGTGGCTTTGTTTTTATATTTACCAATGTTTCTTTTTCCTGTTTTCTGTCTACTGCATTCCATACTTTCCCATAGGTTTGCACAATGCCTGGAGCTGTGTGGGCTTTGCAAGAATAACAACAGAAGTTTCCAAAAGCAAGCTGCACATGCACAAAAGCAACACACTTTTCCATGTTTTCAAAAACTTTTTAACAGAAAGGCTATGGCAAATGGGTAAGAAGAAAAAGGCATTTAAATTCTTATTATTACCTCTTATTATTTACCTACTAGAAACCACAACTAAAAGTGTCAGCTCATAGTGCTACGCACTGTATCCACAAACATACTGAGGCAGATGCTCCTTGAATCAGGAGAAAGTGGAGCTGGAAAGATAAAGTTAGCAGTCCAGAGCAGATCAATGCCTGTTGAGATTTTACTCCAGAAATATTAATTCCTATAAACTAGAAATAGATTACAATGTAGAGTTTTGCATGTTTATTGCATTTCTTTTACATCAGAACTCCCTTATTACAGAATACCTATTCTCTAGCTTGGAATAGTAGTAATAAGTGTATCATGTACATTCTTCATGATGATTCCTGTTTACTTATACCCTGAATACATATCAGTCTCAAAAAGCAGGTATTTTTCTCAGTTCCCAGCAGGTTGTTTTTTTTTTTCTGAAAACACCTAAGATACAATGCCAATTTGATGTTCCAACACTAAACATGTCTTTGAGGGTGGGACTTTCATTTCATGTTTTTCTTGCCATCTTCACCTTACATCGTTACAATTTTTCTTGTCCAGCTTCTGGAGCTACCAAATGATTGTTGACTACAATTTCCATTGGATTTTGGGAGGGACTTTGACAACTTCTTTTTCTTCTTGACTACTCATTTTCTAATTCTCATAAATCTATATAGACCTGTCATATCTTTGAAATCAGTCTAGAGTTCAGGAGGTTCCTGCAGAGTATTGATGATAACTTTTTGACACAGGTGGTGGAGGAACCAGCAAGGAGAGGTGTGCTGCTGGACCTTGTACTAACAAAGGACTGGTTGGAGATGTGAAGGTCAGGGGCAGCCTTGGCTACAGTGACCATGAGATGGTGGAATTCAGGATCCTGTGAGGAGGAAGCAGGGCAATAAGTAGGATCGCAACCCTGGACTTCAGGAGAGCAAACTTTGGCCTCTTCAGGGACCTACTTGGAGGAATCCCATGGGTGAGGGCCCTAGAAGGAAGGGGCGTTCAAGAGAGCTGGTTAATATTCAAACATCACTTCCTCCAGGCTCAAGAGTGGTGCATCCCTATGAGTAAGAAGTCAAGCAAAGGGGGCAGGAGACCTGCATGGATGAGCAAGGAGCTCCTAGCAAAGCTCAACCAGAAGAAAGAAGCATACAGAATGTGGAAAAAGAGACAGACCACTTGGGAAGATTATAGGAACATTGTCAGAGTATACAGGGATGTGACTAGGAAGGCCAAGGCCCATTTGGAATTAAATCTGGCAAGGGATGTCAAGGACAACAAGAAGGGCTTCTTCAAATACCTCAGTAGCAAGAGGAAGACTAGGGAAAATGTGGGCCCTTTGCTGAATGGGGTGGGCGCCCTGGTGACGAAGGATGCAGAGAAGGCAGAGTTACTGAATGCCTTCTTTGCTTCAGTCTTTACTGCTCAGGCCAGCCCTCAGGAACCCCAGACCCTGGARKCAAGAGAGAAAGTCTGGAGAAAGGAAGACTTCCCCTTGGTGGAGGAGGAGTGGGTTAGAGATCATTTAAGCAAATTTGACACCCACAAATCCATGGGCCCTGATGGGATGCACCCACGAGTGCTGAGGGAGCTGGCGGATGTCATTGCTAAGCCACTCTCCATCATCTTTGAAAGGTCATGGAGGACAGGAGAGGTGCCTGAAGACTGGAAGAAAGCCAATGTCACCCCAGTCTTCAAAAAGGGCRAGAAGGAGGACCCAGGGAACTACAGGCCAGTCAGTCTCACCTCCATCCTGGGAAAGGTGATGGAACAGCTCATCCTGGAGGCCATCTCCAAGCATGTGGAGGAAAAGAAGGTGATCAGGAGTAGTCAGCATGGCTTCACCAAGGGGAAATCATGCCTAACCAATCTAATAGCCTTCTATGATGGAATGACTGGCTGGGTAGATGAGGGGAGAGCAGTGGATGTTGTCTACCTTGACTTCAGCAAGGCTTTTGACACTGTCTCCCATAACATCCTCATAAGGAAGCTCAGGAAGTGTGGGTTAGATGAGTGGACAGTGAGGTGGATTGAGAACTGGCTGAATGGCAGAGCTCAGAGGGTTGTGATCAGTGGCGCAGAGTCTAGTTGGAGGCCTGTAGCTAGMGGTGTCCCCCAGGGGTCAGTACTGGGCCCAGTCTTGTTCAACTTCTTCATCAATGACCTGGATGAAGGGACAGAGTGCACCCTCAGCAAGTTTGCTGATGATACAAAACTGGGAGGAGTGGCTGATACACCAGAGGGCTGTGCTGCCATTCAGAGGGACCTGGACAGGCTGGAGAGGTGGGCGGAGAGGAACCTCCTGAAGTTCAACAAAGGCAAGTGCAGGGTCCTGCACCTGGGGAGGAATAACCCCATGCACCAGTACAGGTTGGGGGTTGACCTGCTGGAGAGCAGCTCTGCCGAGAAGGACCTGGGAGTGCTGGTGGACACCGAGTTAAGCATGAGGCAGCAATGTGCCCTTGTGGCCAAGAAGGCCAATGGTATCCTGGGGTGCATCAGGAAGAGTGTTGCCAGCAKGTTGAGGGAGGTGATGCTCCCCCTCTGCTCAGCCCTGGGGAGGCCACATCTGGAGTAGTGTGTCCAGTTCTGGGCTCCCCAGTACAAGAGGGATGTGGCACTACTGGAGCAAGTCCAGCGAAGGGCTACAAAGATGATTAGGGGACTGGAGCATCTCTCTTATGAGGAAAGACTGAGAGAGCTGGGCCTGTTTAGCCTAGAGAAGAGAAGGCTGAGAGGAGATCTTATCAATGTGTACAAGTATCTGAAGGGAGGGTGTCGAGAGGATGGAGCCAGACTCTTTTCAGTGGTGCCGAGCGACAGGACGCGAGGCAACGGGCACAAACTGAAACACAGACAGTTCCCTCTGAACATGAGAAAAAGCGTCTTCACTGTGAGGGTGACAGTGCACTGGAACAGGTTGCCCAGAGAGGTTGTGGAGTCTCCTTCTCTGGAGATATTCAAAACGCGCCTGGATGCAATCCTGTGCAATGTGCTCTAGGTGACCCTGCTTGAGCAGGGGGGTTAGACTTAGATGAGCTCCAGAGGTCCCTTCCAACCTCAACCAGTCTGTGATTCTGTGAAAATTATTAAATATTTCTTTATTATTAAAAGGTTTGAATACATAAGATACCAAACACACTCTAGATTAATGTCTGTGTTTTGAGTTTGGCACGTGTGTATAATTTGTGCTTATGTCTATACACATGCACACACACACATTCAAAGACAAGAGCGCAGAATTTAAACGCATATGGAAGTGAGACTCCATGCACACACACACAGCCCTGATCACAGCCTGACTAGGACAGTTCAGTATTTTTATGCTAGGATTCCTACTCCTGCTGATACACAACCTAGAGGGCAGATCCTCTCAGTTCTGAGTAGCGGTCAACTTGTATGTCAGCTCTGGCAGTGGTTTTAAGGTGTAGAAAGTTAGAGAGGAAACAAAGCTGTCAAAGTGAGCTTCTTGGAAAGCATCGTATTTGCTGTCTGCTGCTTTCAGATCTACGGAAAAACTTTGTGCAGTAGACGAGACATGGTGTGTGTGTCTTCAAGTGTTGCAGCACAGAGGCAGTGCAGAAAGGGGAGACAAGTTTTTAAATAGTCTTTCTGTTATATTAATCCTCTTCTGCTTTCTGGTATCTGAGTTTCCTGAGGCAGACCTTGTACCTGGGCTCCTCTTATAAGTAACCTGTGTGGGACTGTGGGGCTGTGATGTGTTGAGTTCATATCTGTGAGAAGTCAGTCCTGTGCTGCTTATGCCAGTTCCTGAACTGCTACAAACCTCCCAGCCAGCAGTAAGAAGATTATCTTTTCTGACTGCTGCTTTGGCCCTAATTAAGGTAATCAGACTTATTTTAACCAACAGGTCTGCATCCTCTGTAAACTTTGAATACTGTTAACCATGGAATAAACTGTTACTGAAAGAGCAGCTCCTTGAGCCCTTTTGGCTCTAGGATAGAATTTGTTGAAAATTTCCTTATAATATGAACACCAAAAAAAAATTGTAAAAGGATGGGAAAATATTGAGAGGGATGAAGACAAACACCAGGTACTGTTACATTAGAGAACTGTGATTTTTCTGTCCCATCTGAGAGTGATCTTTACTAAATTTTAAACAAGCAGTCATGAGATCATAGGGTTGTCTTTGTTTAGCTGTATAGCACCATATTTGGAAGAAGCAGAACAAGAGATTTCTGAAGGTTTAATGTAAGCATTAATGTACGGTGATGAAGGAAGAGATCAAGATGGTTTCTAGCTATAAATGATAAGCAACACAGTTTCATAGCACTGATAGCTGGTAGGGCTGGTCGCTGCTCAGACCAAAAAAACTGAAAAGACAGGCTGATGTCCTACGGAACTGGTAATGGTGAAAGTCTGCTTATAGAAGATCTGCATGTAGAAAATCACGACGGGAAGCTGAGTGCTTTATTTGATCCTGACATCTGGAATGTCTCAACTAAGAAGCCCAAATATGATCTTCCATGTTGTAGCATCTGCTGTATTGAGTGCCTCTAAATTAACTTCACAAATTCTCATATGAAGAGATTCTAAAGTGGATATCAGTCATGTGCAGTGAAAATAACCCAGAAGTGCAGCTCTGACATCTATGTTAAGAAATCACTAGGGAAGGAAAGAAATCCATACTTCCCAATAGTATTCCAATACAATTAATGAAATGTGTGTTATGAGATRTCTTGCATATTTGTGTACCCACAAATATCAAAACATGAATGATAAAAATTCTTCTGATTTTGATACCAGCCTATTAGGCTTTGTTCTGTGATGCTTCTAGGAAGAAATCTGCATACACAGAGCTCTGTAAAGAAAAGGCAGGCCAATAAAATCAAGATTCTAGGCATTCATAGTCTTAGGTCAGTATAAATATCCACACAGACGTCAAAATAAAAGCTAAATATTAGGCTTTGCCTGGATTTGAGTATTAGGAGATTTGTTCATATTCCAAGCACCAAAATCAGACTTGTTCTTGCTTTTGAATTTTTTGAAAGATTGAATTAACATCTAGTCTCTTAAGATTTAGGTTTATCAAAATTTAGAGATGAGGAAAATGCGTGTCCTGTTCATTCTTTAATGCAAAAGCTCTGCCACAGCTGTAATATGATGGAACTTTGTGTAGAGCAGCAAGAAAGGAGCAAGAGAGGTGCTTCTGTCCTTTAAAAGACTGTTCCTTCTGAACTCTAATGACAACAATTTATCTGCCTTAACAGATTTTTCCACTGCTGTCCATTCAAAAAGATGTACAGAGGTCTCGAGATTTTAGTTTTCAGGCCAAAAATACCATTTTTTTTTAAACCCTGATCTAAGCTCCCCGTTTGAATCAAAATTAAAATGTACATTCTGTATAGTAATTACATTTCAAAGCATGCTATACCAGCTAATGCTTTCATTGAGGTTATTGATGTTTTACTTATTTAAAGGTATGATGCCTGATGTCAGAGTATCATTTAGGAAGTGTATTTTATCTTTCAGAGCATAGCCAAGACCTTTTACAAGTCAAGTTGCAGATACTCACAACCTCCTTGACGTGTTTATTTTGAATTTTACTAGTGTTAATAAAGTGAGGTCTGCAGAAGAAGAGACATCTTATTTTTTTTATCTTCTTATGATCATGTATGTTTACAGCATGAGTGAGTGCTCTCAAGAAAAACAAGTTATTTTTCACACCTTCTTTGCAGTTTATTTTTAGTCTGGCTCCCACTCAGACATTCATTCAAGTTACCCATTTGCTGGTGATTGGTTGGCTGTGTTGTCATTTTTCACTCCTTAGTTGAAAATGCGGAAGTCCAATGACCTTCTAAGAGCTTGCAATTAATTTTAAACCATATAATTTAAAAAAGTTTCCAGGTAATCATAAATGAGGAGAATTGGAGGTTGAACCAYAAGGAATTTTGATGGCTTTTTAAAGCAACACATGGGTTAATAATTGCATTAATTTATCACAGATTTACAGTATATAACATTAGAATTAACCTTGGATTTGACTTCAGTTTTGTTACTATTATTCTTTTGTTTCCACAAACTAATCATGCCATTCTTAATTCCTAGACTGAGCACCAAATGACAGCTGGAACACTCTGGCATGTCTGTCCATTGTAATTACTTTTTTAAGATTTTTTTTTTTGGGGGGGTGACAGGTTGACCTTGTTAGGTTCCAGCTGTCATGTAGTAATATACACTGCAATGACCTTGATCTTCCCATGTATTATCGTCCTTCCTGGATATTTTTCAGTTACTGTTTTTAAAATTATGAAGTTGATGCTGAAACTCTGTCACTTCTTGCAAATGTAATGTCTGACCTTCATAGCTGTATTGTGCCATTGGGGCCCCATGATAAACAACTCATCCTGATGGCATTTTTATTCCAGTGGACAGATGTACACTTATGAGATCATCAGGTTGGAAGGTGCTCTATGAGCTTTAACAGTTTAGCTGCTTATTAGCAAGGCATTAAAACAAAACAAAACAGAAACAAAAAAATCCCCAACCCCAACTTCTTGCTGTATTCAAATTAGTATTGACTGATGTTAAGCACTAGAAAAGTGTCAGTCCACTCTGAGGTCTGGCCCCTCATGGAAGTTGTCTATACATGAAGGTTCCCTACTATAGAAACTGGGCTGGTGTTTACTGTTAGTTGTTTCAGCAAGATCTTCATGTCTTACACGGCTGAATGCTTCCTCAGTTCCAGATGTGATGTTATATGAAGTTTGGGTCTGTGTACCTCTCCAAGAGGCTGTTACTAGTTTTGGTATTATTGAAATGTTTGGTTATAGTCAAGCTTGTCCAGTAGTTTTGTTTGATCAGCATTTGGCAAAGGTTTCTGTCTTCAGAGGATTCTGGGTTCTTAGAAACTGGATAATTTTATGACCAGTAATAATACTTGTAGGTATGGAAACAATGTCTAGGAGTAATGTTTTCATCTACATTAGGAAGAGGATTTTACAATCAGCCAAGCATAGTATTAGACTTTTTGCCTCCAGAAATTACTTTGCTTTCTCTGTTTAACTTCAAATGACGGGTCTAAACCAGTTGTTATCTTGGAGTTTATCATGCATCTGATGTTACTTGTTGCTATCATACTTGTAATAGAAACCTTATGTTACTTACTTAAAAAAATGATACACATAATATACAGCTGGAATGTCTGCTTTCTAAATATTTGATACCGGGGTCTTTCAGTGGAATAATAAAGCACTACTTTTGAAAAGCGGGATGAAAGAGCTGCAGTCAGTTGAATTGCACTGGATGGCAGGTTCTGTGGTCCAATGGACAGAGTGGAAACTGAAGACTCAGGAGATGCAGTTTTCTACATTAGATTTGCCATTGTGTTACTACTTAACCTTTTTAGCTCTTAGCTTAGCCACTCTTTCAGCGGGAAGGGCAATGCTTCACAGTTTGGGGAGTGAGCTAATGCCTCTGAATGAACAGTCCTAGAAATAATCAACCAAAAATCCAAATTTGCTCTGACACTGATAAGGGAATTAAGAAAAGAAGACTAAGTCTAAATAAGCATTTATTACACTTTCAAAAGGTTGTAAAACTACAGGGTGTAGTTTTGTACTTGCACTATTGGGCATAGAGCTGAGGGGCATGAATGGATAAGTCAGATGCAGTATTTTCCATTACATCCAAAAGAGTCCCTGAAGGTTATAAGAAGAAAAAATCTGCACAAAGGAGAAAAGATATGCATTAAAGCATTTTCAAGTTTATAATATTTGGAATGTGAAAAATGACTTCTGAATTCCAAAACATGTTGTTTACCACACTCAAATTGGAACTCATGGGAACTTCTGAGGATGCAGTGTTAAAAATATTATTCAAAAGAAACTAATAAAAAAATTAAAGATGAAAAGTTAGTTACAAATTATCAAAAACAAGGCTTCCCCCAAAGCATTATATGCTTAAATAATTAACCATACTCATGTTTGATCTTGACATTTAATTCAAATGCAGGACAGACTCAAGACCCAAACTGAAAGGAAATGCTGATGTTTTTCCTCTCTCATTTGCAAGATCTTAGCTCAGTGCCATATTGCTTCTTTACTTCTCTATGATGCTCCATTTATCTAGTTATGTTCCATAACACATACACTTTCATATTTGATCATGGAAGCTGGGCTCCTGGGCAAAGACAAGGCTTGATCTCTCAAGACAGCATGGATCATAGGTCGAAAAACTAAGACAGATATGTTTTCTTTTGACTTAAATGGGAATTAATTCTTCAAATTTAACTTCAATATCAAGTATTTATTATAGCTGCATGTTTCCTTTTTCTGACTTTTTAGTTTGGTCAACAATCTTGTTTTGAACTTCTTATTCCCTCAAAAGATCATTTACTTAAGTCTTTAGCAAACTGTGCCCTCTGTCTTTGCTTCATTTCTTCTTTTCAGCCATCACCACATCATCTTCAGCACTGCTTATTGAATATATCTCCCCTGCTCACTCTTTGACTGTCAGTTTATCAGTTTTGATTTTCTCACCTGCTCTCTTGTGTTCTTTTCTGCCATCCCCACTTTGGCTTCTCCAAAAATTATTGCATATCCCGTCCACAATCACTCTTGTTTTTCTTTTCCAGTTCTGTGCTAGGCCATTTCCTACTCTACTCCCCTCCCTCATGCTCCTTGAAAGCAACTCTTACAATGACTTCCTAATGCCTACTTCTTAGTTCTGTTTTTAGAGGTGATAAGACTGACTTTGACAACATTTCATTTGGAAATTCAATCTGTTTTTAGCTCTTATACATATGTCCACTGCTGGTTCTCTCCCTCATTGTATCCTTTGATTTCATGTAATTATTTCTCTAATTTTTTGGTCCCTTCTCTTTCTTTATGAATGGTCTCTTAGTTGAATTGTACTTGTCAGGGATTACTGTTATTTCTACACCTGAAAGTCTATTCTCTATTGTCAAGCAACATTTTCTCTCCCTGCTCACTGCCCAAAATCTGTTCCATTTTAGTGCTACTTCTTAATGAATGTCCAACCATTAATTCAGGTTCCAAAAGGGGCTATAAATATAGTCTTTATATACATAAATTATATGTATAAAATATATATACAAATTTATAAAGCATATAATATAAAAAAGGATGACAATCCTTCCTTTCTTTTATATATTCACACATTTGCATCCCATTTGTCATCTCTGAAGGCAACTTTGCTTTCTTATTTAATTCAGACTTATAAAGGTTTATCTTTGGGTACTATCACTGTCTCTCTTCCATGTTGAAGAGAGACATGCTGACTGTTGCAGATTTTTCTCTTATTTTCAAGAGAGACGGTCTTTTCAATCCATTCACATAGCTAAGGTTCTTCTGATTTTTCTGTGACGTTTGTTGTAACGTCTGCTATCTGGCCATGGGAGTTGCAGTCTTATTCCACTCAAAGGTGCAGGAAAAAGATTTTTCTCAGGCTATCGCTTAGACTTTATCACTTCTTTAGCACACCAAATGCAATCTCCATTTCACAGTTCCTTCCCAGCCTACCCAGCTTCTCTCTTTCACTGTGAATACGCCAAGCTCTTCCTCTGAACTAACCTAAAAAGCCAGTTTGTATCATTCATTTAATTTTTCAAAATATATCACTATACTTTTTCTTGCTACCAGCTTGTCTCCATACCCTCCTTCAAACCCTCCATCTTCATTATGCCTTGATAAAGGGCTGGTAGGTGCTGTGACCAGTAAGGTATGGTACTGACTCATTCCTGTCTGTGATGTGAATCAAAGACAGCTGAGATAAATTTCTTGCCATTGCTATAAAGGATGATTTGCTGGCCATTTGACTGATGAATTCTTGTGTGACTTTATTGTATTTCTTCTGGTACATTAGAAATTCATCATGGTAAGACAAGGATAGTTTTTTTTGTTTTGTTTTGTTTTTTCCTCTCCTGTGGGTTTGTACCATGCCCTCCTGCATAAAGGAGTCCTGGTGCATGACCAAGTCTCCTGTATGCTGTCATAACACCAATAATGTAGCTGTGTCAGTTTATAGATTCAAATTGGGGGTATTTCTTGGGAAACTGTCTTATTCTATCAAAAATCCTGAAAACTTAGTAAATTACAACATCTTTTTGTACCCCAAAAGAAAGCCCCAAAGTCTATCTTATATTTTTGATAATATTGATAACCTTTTTTTCCATTTTATCCAAAAGCTCTTTTTTTTTCTTCTGTGGAAAAAATTTAACCACTTCCAGAGCCATGAAGGATGTTGGCTGTTGGGGCGCAGGGGAGTGAGTGCTGGTAACTGGATTTTCAGAACAGAATGTTTCTTTCTCATCAGTTAATCCCAAAGAAATGCTTATAAAAGCTCACTGCCTATGCTCCAATTTGTATTGATCAGCTGCCCCACCCTTTGGCTGGGGTGTATCATAAAGTACTTTCACTGTAAACACTTTGTGTAATTTATGTAGCACTCTGACGCTCAAAAAGCTACCAGGAAATTCTGAAGATCTGTCATTTATTGCTGTGCCTCTCACAAGAGATTCCTCTGCACTTCATGGAAAGCCTAAACTGGCTAGCACGAGAGAGAAAATATCACAGTGTACTCACTTAGCCTTGTATTTTATTTTTGTTTCCTGTTTTGATCACATAATTTCACAGTAAAAAAAAAAAAATGGCCAACAGGTCAGTACTTTCTGAATGTCATCTGTAGCTCCCAGAACAGTCAAATGGAGTTTTCATTGTCTTTAGTGAAGGAATATTTAAGACTTTATTTGTGGGAAGGAGAATACTTTTAAAAGGGAGAAGTAATATCTCCTTGTTAGTGGTGCTGAGGGAGATGGTAGAAGCAGATGTGCCTCCGGGTTTGCCTCCGTCGGGGTGGTGAAGGCAGGACGCCTTGCTGCCGCCCTGAACCTGGCAAGCACCTCCCTTCAAGCCAGGCTGCCTTTAACAGTTTTAAAGCAGCACAGTTAAACACCACCACCATCTTTTCCAAAAACAGAACAAAACAAAAAAATCCTGTTTGCCAGCAGATGGCAGTCGTGTAGGATTTTGAACGTAACAGTTAAAAAAAAAAAAAAAGAAAAAGAAAAAAAAAAAAGACTGCTACAGCTGTTTACAGGCTGCTGTGTACTCAGTCTCTTAGAGCTGTGAAGGGATTATCAAAATATTTCTCCTTGATCTGCATAAGCTGATCCTCTCATTAGCACTTCCTGATCAATTGGTATGTTTTTTGAAAGTGTGTTTTTGGCAATTGCTCTTTCTAGTGTGTGAAATGGTACCAACTTGGGTATTAGTGAAAATGGATGCTTATACACTAGAATGGAAGTACGTTTTACATAACCTTTCCTTAGTGGCATAGGAGCATTGGGCATCTCTGAGTATTGTTTACACTTAAAAATGGCCAAGTGAAAATTTTTATATCTGTAAATTATTTTTTAATTCTGTTTGTGTCATGATGCATGACTTGAAATTGACTTTAAAAAAAAATCTTTTCTAATGGTAAATGACCCTACATTTATCAGGTGTGGCTTTATTGGAGGGGGATATAACAAGAAGCTGTTAACCCTTTGCTTGCACAAGCTGATACAGATCTCACTTCCATCTCGTGTGATGTGATCCTGACTCCCTAGCCTCTTCCCACTTCGGTCAAGGCTATCGGGTGCCTGTTTACACAACACGCTCTACTGAAGAGTCATGCCTATCAAAACAGAGATGCCAAAAAGTAGGTAATTCAGTCTCAGATGGAAACTCCCTACTCAGCTGCTCTCTAAACCTGAAGATACCTGTGCTCTAAGATTTTCTTGATTTTTTTGCATGTTATTTAAAATAATAAAATTGCATTCAGTGCAAGGCCAGAATTGTCTTATTCTTGGACACGCTAAGCATCCCAGTACCTTGCTTGTACCTGATCCTGTTTGGAATTCAGAAAATCAAGTGTTTCTCTGCTTGTGTCCCTTGAAGTTCTTGACCCAATAGGTGAGATGTGAGACTAACTAGCAGACACTGACAGAATAAGATACCTCACAAACTCAGTTGTGGCTTCTGCTTTTCTTTTAAGCGCAGCAAAAGGCCGATGTTGTGATGACCCTCTTTATATAACAGCCTGTTTGTTAAATGCACCAGACATTTCTCAAAAGTTCTTGAAGACATCAGCTCAGCTTTATCACACCTGTGTCAGAAGCTTGCTTCCTGGTCAATGGAGGAAAACAGAAATAGGTTGTCTCTAGAAAATGATTTGGGTCTTAGGAATGATGAAATGTCTCCTGGAGGATCTTTCATTTCTGTGGTCTAGAGAAACCTAAAACAACTAGGCTCTAGCCTACTGCATCTAGGCTCTCACTGTAGGCTTTCTGGTTACCTTTTGGAGGTAACTTGGAAAGAGCTGATTTTGGAAGGGAGACCACCTGGTAAAGTAAAGACTGAGTGTGATCAAAAATTTGCACGAAGGATGATTTTTAGTAACTGGAAAAAATGATTGCGTGTTCTGGGAGTGAAGTAGTGAGTGATGTTATCAAGGCAGTCAGGTAGGAGGGGGCTGTATAGCTACCGATAACTAGTATTCTCTTTCCTATCTGTAGTAGGTGACATAGGTGATACATTCTTCCTTCACATACCCAGAAAATACTTGAGTCTTTATTTGCAAGGAAAAAGGTGCTTGAAAAATTTCATGCCACATATTGCAGATGCACATTTTTTTCCTGTAATAAATCCAATGATATCCCTGTTTTGACTGAACTGTAGTAAGTTTATAAATATAATACACTTATTGTAATTAAATGTGAGATAAAACGCTTTTGAGAGACTTCACATTACACATGACACACCTAACTTTACTGTCTTTTCATTATCCCCTAAGTTTGTTTCTCATGACAGTACACRTGGTACTGCCATGTGGCCACAAGATCTAAGCTGAAGGCAACCCACAAAAGCAGTATATTGAATTACGGGTCACTGCCCCTACTGGTTACCGGCATCTGAAACTTGAGTAGCGATGGTTACTTCTGTGTTTTTTGGTTTTGTTTGTTTGTTTGTTTTTTTAAAGCTTCTATCRTGTTCAGAGAGGCAGTGATTAGTACCAACTGCTGCAAAAAATGTTTCAGACTTAAATTCAGATCTTTGGGGGAATAGAATTTCCTTTAAAATTTCTGTATTCATTTTCCTGGGAGCAAGAGGAACAGCACCAAACAGTCTTGTTGCTGACTTTCTCTTATTAGCTAAGGCAAAGCATATTATTGTTCATGTGTTGTGAAACACATATAAGCTACTGGCCTTTCCAAAATATGAAATAATTTGAAGAGCCTAGCTATTGAAATATTTCACATAGGAGCTGTATGAAGGAATTCTGACTTCCATTTGGTAGCCTGCGGGTCATTTTGCACTTCAAAATAATTGAAAATATGTAGCAAAATGAAGAGTTGTCCAAGATTAAATCAGTTCTTAAAGGGAAAAAATCATGCTCAAATGCAGACCATTATTTGGTGATGTTTGTACAGCACTGAGCACACCCGGGTTCTGGGCTAGAGATRTGGAATATTATTGCAGTACAAATAAAGATTGCTCACAATTTAATGATTTAACATAGTGCTCACAGGGCCAGGGACTATATCAGTCAATGCTTTCTGTAATTCACATGAACAGTTTTCAGTATTTATCAGCATGATTATGTAGCTCCAATATTGTTTGCTTTGTTCTGTGCCTTTTAATTTTTGATGGCACTGCCATTTTGAGATGGAATTTATGTAGTGTATTACAGAGAAGGAGGTACATTGTACTTATGGTGAAAATGTGTTTACTGCATGCAGGGAAAAATAAAAAATATGAGCATCATTTCTCATTCATCAGTTTTGCTCATTAACATAGGTTTTAATGGCAAATAAGAAAAAAGGAGGTATAAGTTTTCTCATAGAAACACATCTGTGCACCTCACAAATCTGCAGATATTCTTACCCTCTATTCCAATCAACAGAATAATGAGAGAAAAACACATAATTTTGCTTTCAGAGTCTTGTTAGATTAAAATGATACGTAAAATTCAAATCCAAATGAGGACAGGAGTAACATGGCCAGAACAGGAGGATAGGACAAGGAGGAGTAGCAAAGTATCTGTCTGGTTTCATGGGTGCTGCATCTCCTGCCTTTGAGACCTGGTCAGGTCTTGCTCCAACACGGTGAAGAGACTGAGGGGCAGGAGACAGCTGGTGCTGTGTGAGCACAGGGGCTGGGACAGGGAAGCAGTAAGAGAGAAAAATCTTTGAAGTTGATAAAAGCATTAGCAGCCTGTCTGTCAAAAGCACTGTAAAAAGGACTGAGTGACATCCCAAATGAAGACAGATGTGCTCACAGCAGCAGTCAACTGTTTCTATGAAAAGAAATACCATTACACCAGGAGAACAGGAGTGACACTATGAGCTGTACAGGGCCAACATGGTACACAATGACCATCTGAAAGAGGTGCCAATTTCATTTCAAGGTGTTATGTAAACATAAAATATCTTCAGATAACAGTTGAAATTGTGTACTTGTAATTCTGTTACATTGGTTGTCTAGCTTTTTCCTCTCCTTCACAATTTGTGAGTGAAGCTAAGTAGATAAAGCATGTTGCTACACACTTTGTATCATGTTGATAGAAACCAGGGTTTTTTTATGAATCCAGTGCTGTTTTGGAATGTAGTAAACTCTACTAGAATATGTTCTTTATCATTACCAAAAATGCCATAACGTTTCAAGTTACTAGCTTCTGAAGATAGATTTATGTGATTGAAAAATCCTTGAGGAGAGCAGATGTGAACACTGAAATCAAATGAGAGGATGTATTTCTCACATCTGTCCTTTAATTTTCTATGTCTCTTTAACTCTATCTGGAATCTTGGGATGCTATATTTGTCATATGCCAACAGATGGCAACATTATAAGTTCATTTTTAAAGATGGTTAGAAACAACCAACCTCTCAGTTCCTCCAAATTTAGTCAAGAAAAAAAATGAAGAAAATTAATTGCGTGTTTCCTTGGATAAGTACTTGGGATGTAAGATGTTTTTGTGTGCCAGTGAAACACATACAGTCCCAGGTACAATTATTTGCTCCTTCTTTCTCTTTCAATAATTCTTCTGACACTTCCTGTATTTCTTTCTCTTACACACTTCACATTAAATTTAATATTCAGTATTGTTTGACCTGGTTTTATTATGTTGCCCTTTCACTGATACATGTGAAACAATGTTCAGTGATGTTTCCTAAACCTTCTGAGATCCCAGAAGTAACAAAGCTTTAACATAGACAGACATCTTAGGAATTTTCTATTGGTTTCCTTAATGTGTTTGTATAACATTTTTATCAGAAGCAACAACAGCAACACAGAAGTCACTGGCTGAATTTCCATTGTTTCACATTATACAGAAATCAGATTATACAAACCATTGATCCTGCTAGCTTAAACTATGATACTTCATAATAATCCTGAAAAGAATTTAGACCAAGCTTTTACAATTTGTGAATAAAGCAATTTGCTTGGCTTGCCACAGCTCACTCATATCACTGGGCCGTTGCTGTGCATGGTGCATTGCCTGGATGGGAGGCTCAGGCAACTTCTCTGGCCTGCTCAGCAGTTTAGCAAGTGACTCCAGGGGGCAGATCAGCAATGTTGGGTGATGAAATGGGGTGTAAAGTGAAGATTTTTCAGGAGGGACACCTAGAAGTATTGACGTAGAACTGCAGCCTAACTGGGCAAAATCTTTAGAAGCTCATCATCTCACTTGAAATAATGTCTCTGCTTCAGAGTTTACTGGGTTTTGTTTCTGTTTTTTTCCTGCATGTTTATAGTTTATATATGTACTTTGCATACCCAAAAGACCTTCTTTTTAGGGCAAACAACTTATTCTAATTTAAATATGAGATATGAATCTTTACTGAAATAAGATCTTTTTATGTATATAGCCTTCACCTACTTTCTGGAATTTCTGTTCCTTGGAAATAAATCTGTGAGCAATCCATCTTCAGGGATAACCCACACAAAATCAGAAGCAAGGGCATTCAGAGATGGGAGACCAGGAATAGGCTATGGGGGATCAGAAGTAGAAGCGTTGTTGGTGGATAGGTGGTAGCCTCCAGGCTATGCTTCCTTGTGCGTTACCCTGGGTGAGATGCCTTTGTCTTCAGATGGTATATGCATAAGAGAGGCTTGCAGGTTTGAAGTCAAATTTTACAAAGTGATTTTGAATATTTAAGGATGAAAAATTCTTTATAAATATAGGGTGATTATTGATATCATTGTGTCTACCATTACTGTGTGCGTAGGTGTCAGCACCCTCTTGCAGTCCTACAGTACAGTATGACTGAACTGAAGAGTTCAGAGAATGTAATCCAGGCAGGACTCTTCATTTGGTTATGAAGCAGAACCTAATGACACCACTGTAATTTGTCTTTAGGCCAAAACCTATTGCCTTTCACAATGGCTTGTTAGCTTGTGAAGAAGAATGCACATAGGTTGTCAAGTCAATCTTAGAAGCAGGTCACATGGTGTAACTCAAGGGTCTACTCTTGAACTCTGTCACTAGCAGACAAGTTAGTGCAAGAAGTACTGAGTTTTTTGATTATTACAGAGTCTGAGACAGCAGCTCCCTTACTTCCCTCTGAATCTGAAATCCAGTTTGCTTTAAATATGAATCATTGATAGAGATACTGCCCAAAGGGTGTAGAAGGCTGTAAATTTTATTACACCTAATAATTGAGTGGTTCACCCACAGTACCTGTGTATGAGCTGTGGGAAGAAGCTCTCTGTGGTGTGCCCTACACTCCTTCTGGGGTCTACATTCCTGCCATGTCCCAACAGTTAAGGCTGGTGTGGTCCTCTCCTGCTCTACTGCTGCAGTCCAGGTCTTTCCCACTGGAGGAACCACTGGAGCATACTGCATACTGCATCCTCTCCCTTGCATCTGGATTACCTTTAAAAAACAAAACAAAATGGATGTGAGACCATATGGTCCTCTGACCATATGCTTGAGGACCAAGATGGGGACGGCTCCACAGACTGCTTTGCTAGTCCGAACCCAGGAAACTGGGATCCCCAGCTTCATGCAGATTGTCCTGCATGCACCCATTCCTGTGCGTTGGCTTATGTTTCTAGCAGTTGGGGAAAAGTTGCTGCATTTCACAAAAACACTCACTCCTTCCCTTGTGTATATCATGAGCTGAGCACCGGGTTTTGTTTAGAAGTGTCAAGTCAGGGTATAGGCTACACTGTTACCAAGGCTTAAAGCCACTGTGCTCCCCTCAGGATCTAGTGGTGGCTGTTGAGCAGCAGCAGGGCAACTTCTGCTGGGCAGCATGAGAGCTGTTAAGCTAGAGCCTAAAGAAGCAACCGTCCCCTCAAAAAACCCTCAGAGGCTGCAGCTGCTCATATGCTTATTGGCCTCAGTCCTATGCGACCAGTTGTTCAACTTGTTAAGAAAACTGCTTCTGAATTATTTCTGGGTGCAATGCATGGTGTGTATTTTGGTCTGCAAAACCCTCTGGAATTTGGCCTTTTTAGAAAATATCTTGAGCTGCTACTGTCACGTGGGACTAGGTGTGGGTAAGCTAGCAATCTGTGAGATGTATAGGACTGAAGGGCTTTGGTTTATCCTGATAGATCTCAAGTATGAAATCTATTATCCATGGCATCCTCCAAAAGGCTGAGACTCTCTGATGTCTGGGAGATAGTGTGGCAGTTAGAAAGGCTGCCTAAGACTGAGTGAGCTGGGGCTGAGAGCTGAGCTCTGTGGCATTTCACTTGGAAACTGCAACACCTGGTAATCCATCCTGTTCTGTGTATTAGAGGATGTTTTACTAATATATTTTATCTGGCAGTTTTGGTGGCTTTCTGGGCCCAAATACTGTGTGAAATGGATGATGGAGATATGCAGCCGGATATCTGCTGCTGTGTCCTGTCGCACAGTACTTGCACATGGGCCGTGCTATGAATGAGCTACTGGTAAATCCGTGATGAATCTGCACGTGATGTTTCAGTTGCAGCATAGACTGTTTCAGAACAGCCCGAGGCAGTTATCTGACCTTTTGATCAAGGCACTTTTTCTCACTAACTTTTTTAGTTTCTACTTCCTAGCCCTTCACCGTTGACAGAAGAACTGTGTCTTATCTCATCAAGGTGTGTATATGTGTGTGTGTATGTATATGTATGTGTATATATATATATAAAATATATAGAGAGATAAATATATAGATAATACTGAAGAGCACCAATAGCCACATGAAAAGACCTGTAAGCCATGATAGCAATGTCACCTCAACTTGCCGGATACAGACTGTAGATTTATGCAAGTATTTAATAGTGGCTTGCCAAGAGAATCGGTACTCTTTTCAAAAGGAATCTTTCTTTGTGTCTTTTGATATTTAAAGAGCTGTAATTACAATGGCAAAGCTTTGAATTCTTTTTTTTTTTTCTGTCCTCTTTTACACATTAATTTATGGACCAATCCAACATTACAGACAAGCTAATGAAAGAACCACACACTCCCTTTATAATTTTTTCTTCTTTTTACAGTTTCACTTGTGTGGATGAATGCAAAGTAGTTAATGCTATAAATAAGTTTAATGATGTATCTCTTCTCTCAATTGCTGGTTGTTGATGCTGCAGTCCTGCATAATAGGAAAAGAAAAGAATTGAATTTAAATCTTTGTCTCTCTCTTTCACTCTCGTGCTCCGAAAGGTTCCTCTAGCTACTGAATACAAGTATTGCTCTCTTAGTTCTATTCTATATATTTAAAGCTCTCAACATGATTCCCTCACCACCTCCCTTCCCCTCCCTTTTTGTATTTTTAGCTTTGCAAAAAGATCAAAATTACATAAGCCAATTGCAGTAGCTTCAGCAAAATCAGCAAAATTTGGCAACCTCCTATGAAATAGTCTTTTCCTTCAGCTGGTCAGGGTTGTTGGTGAAAAGCAGCAGGTATAAAAAGAGGGGAAATTCCTGCTATGAAATTCTTGCTGCTGCCTTATGCAACATCCCGTGATATGTCTGACAACATGTGGGAAGCCTAAGACTTGCACTCTTCAGAACTGATAGTGATATTCAACCTTGAATAGCAAAGCTCAGGGATCTTACTAGCAATCTGGTTGCAACGTACATGGGGAGGTCTGCATGGTTATTTACAAGTCTCTTACAGAGCTTATTAGTCTGGGTGCAATTCCCTGCTAACATGACTACACAGCTTTCAGTTTTTGGATTTAGTCGGGTTTGAGCACAGACAGAACAAGCCAAAGCCTGTTTTGAAACAGAACAAATAAGACTTCCCCAGTTTCCAAGCAGTAATATGGAAAGCTATAAATTAGTTTCATAAAACATAAATTGGCAACACTAACTTGTAGTGGTGTTGATGAAATGTGTTGTGCTGTCTTCGCAGGGAATGAAACACCTTATTCTGAAAGCATGCAAGGCTAACAAAGCAGTTGATCTCATCCATCTCACATTTTTGCCACAGGTTTGGGAAGTTTCTGTCTCTGAAGGCTATCATGTGAGTGGGAGATAATTTCCGCATAAGGGTCATCTACAAAGTGAAGGGTCTAATTGTGTCCCTTTATCTAGGAAGGCATCAATAACATAAAATATATCCCAGGATATCTTTGAGAGCACTTAGCTCTTTTCACAGAGGACTTTATTGAAAGGATTGTACAGATACAGACTGATACAGGTTTCCCAGGGAACCACCTGCCTGTACTGCTGATGCAGTGGTGAGACAATCTGTATCCTGGAAGGTGCAGGAAGAGTATGAGCTTTGGGGATGGGGCTACAAGATGCTATGGGACCAGTACTTTGCCTCATGGCAAGTGCAAAATAGTCCTTCATCATTGCAGTTGGGAGCACAGAAGCTGGGTATGACAGAAATGGTCTGTGTCCCTCAGAATGGGATCACATCCAGTTTCCTTGAGATACAAATGGCAAGTTCTTACTAATCTCTTCAGAAAAATCTCAGGGAGCTTTGATTAGAGAAAATCTTCCTTCTGAAGACTGAATAAAATGTTTAAACAAGAACAGTGAGTGAAACTCAAAACTCCTTCCCTTGGAGAGGGGAATGTGTCCTGAAGACTATTCCACATGGTTGGCCTTACTCTCTTTTCCTCATTCCATTACTGTTCAATTCTTCCTTTTATAGCATACTGTAGCTTTGATGGCAAGGATGAAGAACACCTCAGCCTGCGTTGGCTGGGATGGTGACAGCATGACTTTAACACCTAACCTTGAGGAATGAATAGAACTAAGCGTCATTGAATTACTGAGCTATTCCATAAAAGATGGGATGTCTTCTTTCCTGCTTTTTCATAGTACAATGCCTTAGAAGTAGAGGAGAGCTCTGCTCTCTAAGACAGAAAAGGGTGTAGATGCTTACTGCCAAAAGTGAATCCTGGACTGCTGCTCTTGGGTGAGGGGGGATACCAAAGGTCAAGTGATGGGTGATGTTAATAAAGACCTAGTGGTTGAGTCCTGAACCAATGCCATAAGAAATCCCAGAGTCCTTGATTTTCTTTGCATTTTTGTTCAGGTCCAGAATTCTAAATGTCCTTAGAGGAAAAATATCCTACTGTGTTGTTTGAGCCCTGCTGATTTTGATGAAACTATAACAGAAAGCTGAAATATCTCCTGAACTAAGACGTTATTAAAACAACCTGTCTCCCTTTTTTATGTGAAAAGGCATATGAATTTACAAAATTCTTATGAGATGCAGTTCTTGTAGATTTTTTTGCAGGTATTTTATTATTTTCTGTTTATTATTGCAATTGTAATACTTAAATCTTCTTATATGTCATAAATATTTTGCAATTAATGAAAATATTTAAACACCCTTTCTACTGAAAGAGCAACTTACGGTTTATTTGTATGAGACTTTTCATACAAAATATAAACTGGGGAAAGTTTTCATTTCTTCTGCATAACCCTTACGTTAAATTGCACATTAATTTTTACTTGGTAGTGTTCAAAATACTGTTGCAGCCAGGAAACAATGGGAGAGCAGACAATTAAACACCTGCAGATTTTCATAGATTTTAATGGAAAAGTGTGTAGTCTGGTAGCTAATGTGTCTCTTAAGTTGCGTAAGTAGAATATTTGAAGTACTGTTAAAGCAGTACTTTTATTGACATTTTGAACACTTTTTCTGTCAGTGCCATTACAGATTAATTATTTTCAATTTTCTTAAGTGCCAGCTCACATGTTGGAAAAAATAAAGCTCTGAACATCTATACTCCTAGAAAGGTATATTAAGATAATCATTAAATATCTAATCTTACCTGATCTTAAATGTATTTAAAGTTATCTGTCAATTTTTCATTAGTTGGTCAGAATTTTCAATCAAAAATGTGAAAACTGATGGATAGATATTCATCTAAACAATTTTTTCACGAATCATTTTCAATAAAATTGCCTTTCTATTTCCTTAGGTTTTTATTTTTTGAATTTCATCTTTTGTATGTGGTGAAAGAAGGTATACATTTCAGAGAACTTTCTGAAATAAAAGGGGATTAGTTTGGAAATTTTTCATAGCAATTCTTTTCTACTTAAGCAGCTCTAATATTTAATCTTAAGGTCTGGAATCTTCTACATTTCTAAGGGAACTAAGTGCCAAAATTCTATTGAAATTCAATTACGTTTGGGAGCTTCATCCCTCTCTAATCACTTTAACATATCAGTCAAAATTAAATTGATCAATTGCGATAGCTGGTATGATAATTCAGGAGAATTTGCTACCTGTATGTGCTATTTTAGGATCTGTCATCAAGTTAAAAAAAAGGGGGGGGGGAGAAGAAAAAAATATTCAGAATATTCAGAAAAAAAACTGAAAAAAATTTAGAGGTACATAAAAATGTGTCTATACAGCCCAGATCTTGTTTTTTTGTACATCAGAGCAGGATTTGAAGAAAGTATGGTGTTGAATAGCATGTGCATCATGATTTTTTAAGAGCCTGTAATAGAAGAAACTTTTGTTTGCTTTTTTTTCCTGTACCAGTTGTTAGTCAGTAATACAAAGCTGCTTGGGCTGGAGAGTAGAATAACGCTGTTAGACTCTGTGTATTTAGTGGCTAAGATGAAATTAACTCTCAGTCCAGTAAAGTTTCGAGTGGATAGAGATATATATATGTACTTAAAACCTCAGCCAAGCCTAAAGTGGTGCCTTGAAGACAGAAGTCACTGTGAAGTCACAAGGTTTCCTACTCTCCCCCTTTTTATTCTTGTGCACTTCTGTGCTTGTGTTAGTAATTTCAGCAAGGAGGTTTCACATGACCTGCAAAAGTCTTGTTTTGAATGTTGCCAGACCAGCCCAAACCAGGAGGCACTGGAAACTGCAGTGAATGATATGGCCTCCAGCCAGTTTGACAGACTTGCTGCTTTGGATGATGGTCTGAGAACGCGCAGATCTTAGGCTGACCTAAACCACTTGTTTGTGTCTCATGAATGTCTTGGTGACAAACTCCCCACCTATGATCAACATCCCTTTCTGCACCCGCCCAAGTTTTAAAGAAACTTGAATTTGTCTTTGGCTTGGAATCTTATTTTCTACCTTGACTGCTGTCTCTAATCCTTGTGACACCAGGTTGTGGCAAACTACAGGGCAGGTAAGACCTCTCTGAGTTTTCAGTGAAAGTGCCCTGGGTCTCAGTATGCAAAACTTACATGCTGCTGCTTAAAGCCTGCAGAGAGGTGGGCAAACTTTCAAAACCCAGGCTTCAAGTTGGTACCTTGCACTAGAAGTAAACCTGAGCTGATCTTCACCTATTTGAGAGCTCGTATGCATGAGTGAGGGGATTTGATTGGAGCAGAAAGCCTTTTTTTGTTAAGAGAAATGCCAGAATTTGGGAAGAGAAGCAATGAATGATATCCTATTGCTGGTTTTCTTTTCTCTCTTTTGTTGTGATGTGCCACTAGAGTCTGAGCAGTGCTTGGCAGTAGAGAATTTCTGGGTGGAACAACTTACAAAATTCATGTCAGCTGTAGGCTTCAGCAGACCCTGGGATGCAGCAGCCTCTCCCACATTTATAGCTGCTTGCTTTGAGCGATGGGCATATGGCCCTGCTACCTTTTCACCCTCCTCAGGGTTTGCTGCCTTCTTCCTGCGAGCACTCGGCAATGGCTAAATTAATGAGAACCTGGCTCTTCTGTGCTGCTCTCTCCTCTTTACATTTCCTCTCAAATTCCAGGTATTTGTTGTTTCATTAGCAAAGTGCTCAGAAAGAGTTAAATAAATTGGGCTGCGTGCGTGTGACCGTGGAATTATGAAAAGCCCTGGCTCCTTGAACTCGGCAGCCAACAGGGGATTCGGTGGGTGTGGGGCTGCAGATGGCAGCGCGTTATTACAGCCGCAGGATTGACGAGCGTTTGCTGCGGAATTCTCCTGCCCTTGCCACAAGGATTGACCTTGAAATACTGCAGAATTCCTGGGATGGATTTTTGTATACCCATACCAAAAGCCTGAGTTTGTTGGGGATGTTTGTTTACTCTGTCCAGTGGCTGTACAGACTACCCTGTCTGCTTGTAACTGAGTTACTGAAATGGACTGCTGAAGAGTATCTGAGCACTCCCTGTTTTTCTGAGTTGTCTAAGGAATATATTTGATTGCATGGGTCCATTTTTAGCTGTGACTGTTCATACGATAGCCTTTCTTTCCTATGCTAAACGCTGCTTTTATGCTTCTGATATCTGTTCCTTAACCCACTAAAAATGCAGGATGTCTAAGAGGGTTAGCAAAGAAAGAGAGAGAATGAGAATACTTGTTTCTATGCACTAAAATGATCCCTTATTCCACTATTTCCCTGCTCATAATCATTTCTGTTACACAATGGTTGAAAATATTAAACTTAGTTTTGATACATCATAAAAACTGAATAAGGGGTTTTTGCAAAGCAGGATTTTTTTTCTTTTTGTCCATTGTGAATGAAGCAGTAATGTTCCAGGCCAAAAAAAAAAGCCATATTTATCACTGGCAAAACATTATAACAGAGTCTTAAAAAATCAGTCAGTATTTCTTGGTGATTTATGATGCACTCCTGCTTGTGCAACCTGAAGCAACCTATGGAGGTAAGGCAAGGCGAACGTTGTCAGCTCAGAAAACTAAATGATAAGCTTTAAGAGAAAATAAGCCTCGGGAAAATGTTGCTTAAGATAGACAGTAGACCTTTAAAGAAGTTACACTGAGTCCACAAGTGATAACGAACCAGTGAAGGGTGAGGCTAGAAAGTAAAAATCCAACATGGCTAAGTCATGAGCATTTAAATGACCTTGAGCAAAAGAAGGACATATGCAGAAATGGAAACCAGATCAAGTTACTAAACATGAGGAACAACAGTAAGACTGTGCTATTCATACTATGGGTGACATCAAGATTGGAAGATCTGGAAATGTCCTGGAAGACAAAATTAGAATTTGAAATGAGCTCAAGAGAAAAAGTAGGATACAATTCAATTCTGAAAATTCTACTTTTAGGGAAGCGTAATCAACTGCTTAAATACAAGGTGAAGAACAAGTTCATCTATAGAAAAGTATCCACAGGATACAGTGGATGCAAACTTCATGAATCAACAAGGTACCTACTGTTGCAAAAAAATGTAAATGATCTGGGATGTATAAATCTGATCTGTTAGATGTGGTCTTGCAAGATGAACAATGTATTTTAATTTCGGTCACTATGTTTGAAAAGGGTGTGGACTGACAAGATGGAGCTTAAAATAGAGCAGGGAATATCTTCTCTAGAAAATGGCTATACTGATGTCAAGAAAATATACAGAGAATAATTCAGGCTTCACGTACGTCTTCATAAATTAAAAAACAGCTTCAGAAGAGGGGCTGGGGTTCCACGTGGCCCTTCATATATGAATAGGGCAAAAAGTAATGATCTTAAATTACAATAAGGAAGACTTCAATTAGGACCCAAGGAAAAAAAAAAAAGGGGTTAGTCAAACCAGAAAAAAAAATTTCTTCACACAACTTTAGAACTTGTCATAAGAGGTCTGCAAGAGATTGGAAAAATATCTGTCAGGATCAGTGTAGAAGTAGTAGGCTAAGGGATGAACCAGATAAACTGTGGAGTAAACTCTGGAGGCTCTTCCAGGACTTTTTTTCTAAGATTTTGTTTGCTGTTTGAAGGACAAAGTGTTTAGACACAAAGGCGATTCTTGGGGGCAGGTCTTCCTTTCCACAATGTACTACTACTAAGAAGTTACCCAGGCTTTTCCCAGGAACTTTTCTGTAGTTGTCTTGTTTGGTCAGAGTCTGAAGAACTGGCTCAGTTTCTTCCTGTTAATGAATATTAACAGTTTCAATAAACTCCATTAATCTTGTTTTTTTAATRAGCAGGATTCGTTAGAATGGGCCTAAACTTAGGCGCATGCTAATATCAGTGACGCAAGCCTTTAGCATCAGGGCTTTGGTGCTGATGAGATTTATAGATTTATACTTTTTTCCTGTAAAATAGGACTGAAGTTCCTCTCTCCTCACTGTGTGGCAGGTATTGATTGTTGCTTCTAATATATTTAGTATATTATAGCAGGAGTCAATAAATATCAGAGCTTCTCCTCTCTCATGCTACAGTTAGAATTTGGGAAGGGGGATGGACTAGAGATAAATCCCACACCAGGCATTTTGGTGACACTTATGAGCAGGTGAATTTTCAATTACATATCTAAAATTTTCTTAGGAATGCATTGGATCTGTGATTTTTATTAAAACAGCTTAACATCTACCATTGTTGTTGCCATGTTATCTTTAAGCAATTTATTAGAGATTGAGCCTATTAGCATGGCTCTCTTTACAGCCTAACAGGTCAGCTGTAAGATTTTGTAAAGACATTGTGGGTTAGATGTTTCTTTGCCTTTCAGTTATAAATAATAGATAATTTCTTTGAGAAGTACATTGCTTCTAATTTAATAGTATATACTTCAGTAATTGAACTGGCTCTTTGAATATTATATTGGCAGGCTTGAGAAAACCATAATAGACTATTCAGATGAAATAAGTAGAGGTACTTGTATCCTGTATGATGATTACCATTATTATTTTTATTGATACTACCACTACTCCCAAGAAATAGTACAAGAAAGATCCTTTTTGCCACAGTCTGATATGACTCCTCTCTACAGTCTTTTTCATACATTGAAGAATTGTCTTACAGAATAACAGCCGTATACACTCTAAATTAGAGTCCAGTGAAAGTGGTTATGTTGGGGAGTTCTGAGAGACAGAGGTACAGATCTCCAGAAAGATAATTAAAGAAAATCTGCATGCTGCATGTTAACACGTAAAAAATGAAGGCAAGGACTCTGTCATCTTACGTGTTTGGCTTACGTGGTAGGGCATGTGGCTGGATATCAGAGCCCTGGCTCTCCCTTCTCTTCCACGTTGCTAGTTTTTTGATATAGGTCTCCCAATTTGGGGTTTTAGATACCTGTAAGAATAGATATCACATATGGAGAAGGCTATGCTGACTGTTATTTTCAGGGGTAATCATACTAAAGGTCAGCATTCTCTCTGATCCATTGCCATGCAGATGGGCTTTTTCTGGCAGACAGAAAGGTTGGAACCGGTGATGTTAAATGCGATCTACTTTCATTTCTGTAAATATTCTGTAAACATTCTGCCAGTGCATTTTTTCTCTCCTATCTTCATTTGCATTTGATCCCCTCAGAGACTGGGAAGGGAAATGGGAGGAGAATGGTTTCTTGTTTCTGATTTTGCAAAATGCCGAGCTTCCTGCAGCGGTACTGAGATGGTCGCTAGAAGTGTCCCCCACAGGGCAATGCTCAGCAGCTCAAATAATCACCTGTTTCTAAGTATCGGTAGGAAGTATTAATAAATATTTAAATAGTGTGTTTCTTGCCTTCATATTTATCTACTGCTGTGACAGTCTTATGTCTAACTTCTATAGTGAGATATTCCTATAAAGTAAGTACACACATGCATATCCTGAAAGATTATTGCCATTTTTCTGCTTAATATGCGACCAGGAAATGCTGCAAAAAGCTACATTCTCCCTGATAATCTTTTTTTTATTGACGGTCACAAAGCAAGTTATTGAGAGGTTAGATAGTGCATGAACTCCTTGCAGGTCAGTTCCCATACGGTAAATACCCATCTGTGAGCTGTTAATCTATCTTTCACTGAGTGTAAATTACCTCATTTGGCCCAGGTGGTGAAACACGCCCATGGCCAGTGACTGAGAAATAACTGGCAGAGAGTAAGTTTGTGAACTATGTGAATGCTAACTTGTTCATAGTGTACTGTAGTACTCATAATGTAGACATTTTTTATCTCAGCAGAGCAATGACTTCCCATTAAAGGCTCACAGAAGTCAGAAGTAAAATCTATGTGCCATAGAAACACTTAGAGTATGTTTATTGTATTTCCTTCATTTCCTAATAAGATGTTAGAATGGGAGGTGATTGCACTGTATTTCTTTTTCTATTGGCACCAAAAAGGYAAATACTAATTTCTTTACTGAACCTAGTCCAACATTGCTGAGCTTCTCCACTTTTTAAGCTGGACAGATACAAAAAGCCATAGGATTTTCATATTTAATGCCTTCACAGGAGCCGGACTACGTCACTTAATTTCTCTAAAGTGGTTGAATTTTTTATGCCTTTTAAGAATAATGCCACCCCCTGTATGTACTATGTATCATGCAGATAAAGTATCATAACCCATTTCCTCAGGAACATCTATGTTGCCATATACAGTCAGAAATTCAGATAATTCAAGGAAAAGTTTGTGCGAAACTGTCACAAGTATTTCCTAGGAACCTGTTGATTGTTAAAATCAGAATTTACTTAGTTATGTGTGAAGATGGTGCTAGAGAGTATACAATAGCCTCATGGGTAAAGTAGCAGGAGGCACACGTGCAAGTCTCTCCTTGGCTTAAGTGACATTCTTTCCAAGGAAGCATCTTAAAGGAACTATTAACTGGTCTAGGTTGGGGGTTTTCTCCATTCTTTTTATTGACACCAGGCCACTGGATAGTCAAGAAAGCCAGAATTATAGACTGAGAGATGGAGATATGTGAATTGCCTGACTCTTCAGCCCAGCGACCTGGGGTTCTGGTCATGCCTCCGGGGATGGTTTTGTGGGGTATGTCCATATCGGAGAGCTTCTTCCAGCAGATGCRAGACCTATGGGGTGGATTTGCAGGCTGTGAATCTATGTTTCTCACAAGTGCCTGTCTCAGGGCTACAGGAGAGCTCCGAGGCTGGAAGGAGGCAGGCTTTACTGCTTTCTTGCCATGCAGCAATTTCCACCGCCTGTTTAGGTGTTCCTCTGCTCTGCACTCTGGCTTTTGTGAGCTCCATTCTTAGAGTTGTGAACGTAATTTCTAGGCACAGTAACTTTTAACCGTTCTAATGCTTAAATCCTTGTGTGCTATGAATTTCAAAGATTAATGTTGTGTACAAGAATATACAGGCTCCTTGAAAAACGCACGATTCTTCTTATTGTATGGTAGTGACAAAAGCGAATAATTTTAAACACCTATTTAATTTTCAGAAGAGAAGACTGCTGTCCCCATGATGATTTTAATCTCACTCCAACCCTAGCAAACTCCCAATTTAAAAAAGAATATCAAGTAAGAAATATCAAAAAAATCAAAATGATGTGTAACACAATCCCTTTTCCCCTCTAGCCTTAGAATCTGAAACCAAAAATGTATTTTAAGGGGAGCTGTCAAGGTAAAAAGCACTGTCATCTGCATTCTTCTGGGAAGATATGAATTTCTATACTAAAACTGCAAGGATCAGAGAAAATAACTGATCTTTCTTCTTTTCTTTCTTTCAGGTTTTTAGTTATATGCATCTGTCTTCATTACATATGTAATGTAATTTCATGTTTTATATCCACAAAGGCAATTTGGCCCTGATCCTGCAAAGTCCTATCATTCATACCTTTCCTGAGTGACTTTAGGATAGGAGCAATAGGAGCTCACATAGGAGCTCAGCGCTACTGACATGAGGACATTTATTTAGGAGAAAAACGCTGAATGTCTCCCGAAAATCTTGGTATTGACTCAAAGCGGGAAAGGAACGTGTCTGCATTAGGCAGATTTAGTGGGCTCAGGTTGCATTCAGTGACCTGTTTTCATGCACAAAAAGTTGGCTAGTATATTTTGCTTTAACATTTTAAAGTAGCTAACTTTTTGCTTTTGGTTAAGATAACTGAACACTAGACAATGGGAACTCAAATGTCAAGAACACTGAGAATAAGCACTGTATATCATTCTTTCTTCCTGTGTGGAATTTAATAACAAAGTATTATTTTATTTTCGTTTGGCTATTTTCCTAATTTTTTCATTACATCGTAGTCAGGACATGAATGATAACACAGCTTTTGAAATTTAATATCAAATTTAATATCCTAGCAAGACAACTGCTGAATCTAGTAATTTTCCATTTGGCTTTGAAAGAACCTTAGTGGTGGTGGTTGTTGTTTTTATTTTAATTTTCCTCAGGATTTCTGATGTTTTAAATGGTTGTTACTGAGGCTCTTTTGTGCTTGTTCATTTCAATGTTATTCCTTTCTTCGGGGAGATCTGATTATTGACACTTCCTTCTTGTTGGTCTATCAGGTAACTTGACACCAGCTATATGGTGGGACTGTCCCAAGGCATCTCCTTAAGATGTAAATCTCTAATGACACTTTAGTGACTCAAAGCAGAGAGAGGATTAATCTGGCTACAGTCTGGCCTGAGGTTTTGCAATTACTGCAGCCCTGCCTTAGGTAAAACATACAGACTATGTCACGACAATGCTTAAAACATTTTAAATCTTTATATAGAAAGTGTATTTCTTTTATATTTCTAGGGCTTTTTTAATCCAAATTAATTGTTGTTCTGTTGCATTTTCTATAATCATTGTTAACATTCTCACTAAATCACAAATTAACATGAGTTGATACTGTTTTGATAATGCGCCATTGCCATTAAGGAACTACAGGAAACTGCCAGACTCTTTCTCATACTTGGCATGGTTTATATTTTATTAAAAGACAACTCTTTGTAGTAAATCCTCATCCTGTTAAGCACTGATTAACTCGAATGGAATCAGTCTTTGTCCATTTATTACATTTTATATTAGTTAGTACTTTGAGGCCTTGTCTGAGATGGGTCTCTTTGTGCTAAACAGTCTACAAACTCGTTGTGAGAGACGGTTGTTACCTCTAAGACTTCACAGCCTGGAGAGATGAGACGAATCATGGGAGAGGCAGCAGAGGGATGCTATGCTGGGGTGGGTGGACCCACAGAAGCTCACTGCTACCACTGGGGCAGAGCCCCCATTTCCTCTTCTTTACCCCCAAGCCCCATTGACTGTGCTGCTGTTTGGCCCTGAAGTACAGGAAGTTTTCAAAACTGAAGAATGACTGTAGGCAAGGAGCTAGATGTTCAAATGACTCTGGGAAGCGCCAGCATGTTGGCAACATATTCAGTTTTGCCCAAGCCACATGTTAAAATTAGTTCTGTAGAAGATTTCTAATGATCTCTGATTATAGTCAACATTTTTATGTAAATCAATGCTCCTTTATGCTAGATACTGCCCAGAGTCTTGGAATCCCCATTTTTCATCTTAAATTTTTCCCTTGAAAAATTCATTTACCTGCTGTATTCTTCACCAGGTCTTAGATCTGGAGGCTTAAAATACTACTCAGAACTGGAACTGAGCAAAAGTTATCAATATCTGCATCCAAACATGAGAATTTCTCATAGCGTGCTGCTTTTGTTTCTCTTTGTCATTATTTTATTTGGTAATGATAGTTTTTCAAGAGCAAAGTGGTAAAATTAGGCCATGAAATGTACAGGAGAAATTGTGCCGCATGAAAAAGAGATGGAAAAAAAAATCACAAAGCCCTGGGTTTGTGAAAACTGCTCTCAATATATGTAGAAACAGTAAAAAATCTGTGATAAAATAGAGCTGACAGAAATGTGATTTTCTTTTTCCAGGTGGTCACGTGAATTTTTCTATACAGCTTTGTCATCTATTTTATCTGGTACCACCAGACTTCTTAACACTCTCAGTTCACTTGTGAGACTAAACAGTTCCTTCACTAGACAATGCTGTACTTTTTGTAAGGATCACATCATTCTCATTAATTTTAATGAGCATTTAATGCATCTCAAGTGTGTTATTTTTACATCCTGAAATTTGTGACTGTTGAAGGATTAGAAGCGTGAATTTTTATTATTATTATTTGGCCTGCACTGCACTGTAGGACTTGCTGTTCCCAGCTAAGTGCTAGAGCAATACTGCATAAGGTATATCTTTATTCTTTCTGAGTGAAGAATTAAAGGTCTGGCGCATATGTGCCCTAATACAGATTAATGAAACATACCATTTTAAGGCAGTCAGAAGGCTTTTACAGTAGTGTCTTCTTTGGTTTAACGGAACATTAGAAATTCACAGGGAAACAAAGAAACTCAAGTTGTCAGGAGAGTATCATTGTCCTGTCAAAGCATCGAGTTCCATTGATGTTGTCTTTCCATTATGCAATATTTGCCTGTGTTTAGTTACTGTTATTTATTTACATTTCAGAAAGATGGGCATCTTTCTCTTATCTCATGTCAAAGAGTTTTACTGACAATGTCAGTCTTCTTCCAGGCTGTTGACCACTTATTCAGAAAAAGCTACTTCTTAAATTATACAGCTGGACTTAGTACCTACATATTAGATTGTATCAACTTGATTAAATTTTGTGTTTATGTATTTATATTGGCAGAACTTTCTGTGAATAGAATAAAGATGTTTTAAATTTGCCTCCTGCTTGATCAGGACATGCTGTTCTTCTCTTGCATTTCCCATCCTTCTTTTTCTGGTTCAAACTATACCCTACCAAATTAGGAGTAGTAACAAGCCAGGCAAAACCTAAATCTAATCAGCAATGCAGATATTTAAAGTAGGGACTAATATCTATGGCGGAAAAGGAATCTTCCCTTATTGCCATTTACAGCTTAGGACTGAGGCTGAGTAATTACTACTGCAGGGTAATTTAATACTGTTTTATTAACACCGACTTATATCTCAGAAAGGAATTTGGGGATCCAGGAGGGCATTCATTTTCTGTGAATCACAGCTCCATTTAAGGAAATTAAACAGTAATCTACAACTTAATTGCAACAGCATAAGAGAATAAAGGTGGACTAGCACTTGACTGTGGAATAAAAAGTAAGAATTCATTAACCTGGGTATTTACTGTTTTTTGTCTTGTGACTGTGCTAATTGAGCTATCCTGTATTTTGGCTGGTACATGGCTTTTCTGCCATTCTTCACTTGCCTATGTACTTTGGAAGTCCCAGGCTAGTGGGATGGGTGGAGAAGAAAGTTTGCTGATGCTTTGCTGCCACTGGGATTCTGTTCTGCCAGTGGAGCTAACTATGGAAGGCCTCTAATAAAAACCCTCATCTGATGCAATGCTGTGCAACTTGTGACATGAGCAACATCCAGTAAGGCTGGAGTTCGCTAACACAAGTGTTGTTGCACTTGTGTAAGCAGTATCCGTGTTTGAGCCTTGTATCCAGGCAGTCACTCTGCTGGCAAAGCAGAACAACAAGAATATTACATGGTTCCAAATCAGTGAAATGCAAGGATGTTTTTGTACCCGACTTTTTCATTTTCCACTGATGATAATGTATCACTGGTATCAGGGTTATTTCAACGTGATAATGTTTCCCAGTCACCACACCTTGCCTATATCCACAGTAGGCAAGGTTCAAGGCTGTTTCATAGGGAATAATGAGGTGCACGGTGTTAAATGTGTGAAGTGCTGAGATTTATTGTAGTATTTATGAACCATTCACAAAGGTTTATTTAGGTTTAAATAGTTGTTTGGAAAAATTAATGGTCACAGGTGAATTCAAGGATATGTTTTTTTAGGTCATTGAGAACAATGGATTTGTCCCTCTAACACTTTTCTGTGAATGTTAATAAACAGTATACCTTTGTTTGCGAGGCTGACACTCAGGTGCAAATGACTGTATGAAAAGAGAATTCCCAGGGTCCTGAAAACAGCAGTCACAGACAAAGATTATAAGCAATCAATTGGCTGATTTAAGGTTGCAGAAAACATTTGTTGAGTCATTTCAGGTAACGAGCAGCCTTGTGAGAATCACAGTTGCTCAGCATTTGAGCAGTGGCTACATTCATTCAGCTAGGTCCAGCTGGCTTCTCCCAGAACCAGAGGATCTTTCCATATGTCTGAAACTTGATATCACCCTCTGACCTCAACTTTGATGTGGTTTGTGGGTCTGAAATAATTTCTTAGGGCTCACGTGAGTGCTGTTACTGGAGGAAAAGATCAAGATCTAAAYGGCACAGTGAGCAGAAGTGGTTTTCGGAAGGCCTAGGGTCTCTGCTGTGGGGGAGGAGAACCAGAATGTGCTTCAGAAAGGAGGGAGCAGCTTTTCCCTGGGCAGCACCGCTGCCGGGAGGGGGGTGCCCGCATGTCCCCACCGGCCTCTGTGGCTGCCCTGCTTGCTGGTGCCAGCTGCATAAGTGCAGGGGTGCTGGGAGGAAGGGCAAGGGGGAGGATTGCTGTGCCTTCCTATCTCTTCCCAGCATAAGTTAGCCTCAAATTCTGGTATGAAAACAGGACCATGATCTTAAACTGTGATTATAATCATGAGACAGGAGGTCAGATTAAGGATCTACCAAGCCCAATATTCTCTATCCAGCAGTAGATGAGAGCAGAAGCTTAGGGAAGGGCACAGGAACACAAAAAACTATCCTTCCTCTGCCAAACCTGCTCAGCGGTCAGCAATTTAGGGATTATGCAGTACAGCACTCAGCTAAAGAATAAAATATCTAGGAAGATCCCACGTACTGGACACCTGCACAGTCTTTGTGGAAATGAAGTGATTACTTTTGTTCCATCAGAGGTCAGTTCAGGCAAAGCAATAGAGTTTGTCATGTTCAGGAGTAAAAGGACTTGACTGGGTAATAAATAACTCACTGCTGTTTAATATTTGCAATGCAGCAGTGTGTAGATACTTCAAGCAGAGAAAGGGGCCTGCTATTTTGGGCTGTATGTACACAGCTAATGAGAAAGCTATCCCCATTTCCAGTGTGCCCTTGTTTAATATTCACAGTGTGTACATATCAGCAGCTAATCGCTCTTCAGTCAATCGCAACAGAAGATATGGAAAATCCGAGCATGACCATTCAAAAAAGGACCCATCATAAGGCTGGCCTCTTAAGTAAAATGACAGGAGAAAGATGAAGGGGAGAGATGCTTCTAGCATTTTTGATAGTCATAACCTTCTGCAGTAGCTACGGTTCTGTGTGCTATACTTTTAAGCATATAGAGAAGGTGTGGTGCAAAGCATGCTTGCAGCTTTGTAAGGTGCAATTGATATAGGATGTTATAGGAGAGGTGAGTATTTAGGTTTCTGCTCTTTTGTTCTGTTTGTACGTGCATGTGTGGAAAGTTATGTATTCTTCAGGCTTAGGGACAAATGTCTGCATTGCAGTCAATGAGAGTTAAATCCTGGTTTTATTGCAATGGTTAAATCTAGAATATAAGAAGTTGGTTTTGAAAAACAGAGCAGAAATCCAATTTGAGATTTCTTCTTGCTAACCTTGTGCAAATATAATTCTTCTATACAAAGTATCTTCATATCATGTCTAAAGCAAGAGACTACTGCAATAGTTTCCCCCAGAGCTCTGTCAGAATTTTTCATCAGCTGAATTTTATAAGTCACTGATATGTTTCTCATCTAGAATTTTTCTTCACCAGAGTCTGATAATTATGCTGACTGGTTTGGTGACAATTTCCATGGGGAGCTAATCTAAGAACACTGATATTCTTCTCACTTGCAACTGCAGTATGTTTTGAACCTATAATGGAAGTATCGGTGCATTAAACTAATACCTCTGTAGAGGGGCTAGGAGGGGGAAGCTGGACCAAGACATCAACTTTTTCCAGGTTATTTGGAGTTCAGTTTCATGAGTGAGTTGAAACACTGCCCTGAGGCTTGGGATGCCAGACAGCATATTGGAAATGATCTCATAACATCCTGCCTTGCTGAGCTAGGATAATGTTGAAGCAATATGGACTTGAAGGAGAAAAGGCTTCACTATCTGGGATGAGAGTTACCAAATGTTTGCCAGCTTCTGCTTCTGGAGAAAAGATATTGCTGTCCTGACTAACCTTCTAATGACACCTATACAGTTTGGGAAGCAGAAGAATTGGAACAGCCTTAGGAAATAGCACTGCCATGCTTGAACAAAAAATGTGAGAAAATGATTTTAATATGAAGTTTTCCTTGAAGTTTCTTGAATCTCCTTCTGAGGTTACTGCCCTTATCATCCTTATTTCAGGATTTTGTTCTTCAATATTTTGAGCTCCTTTATGACTCTGCTTTTTCAGCCAGGCATCTTATTTCTAAATAACTGAGTGTTAAGGGCTTCTAATTATTAGAAGCAGGCAGTACCACAAAACAATAGAAAATTAATTGTAAGAGAACATGAAGTAATTCAGTTAAGCATAATAGATTTAGGATGAGTGAGCACTAAAGTGTTAGTGGACATGCAGTGATTCATCTGCCTGCTTTAACAGCTACCATTCAAATTGAATTTAAATACTGTAAACAAAAGTCTTTTCGTTGTATGCTTGGAACTGTAATACAGCTGCAAAGTTCCAGAGGAAAATGCTGCATTGCAGCTCTCCTTCTGCTTCGCAGCAAATCTCTGCTGGCATGTAACATGCAGAGGAGGAGCTTCAACACAAGCAGGCTGTTTTCAGCTTCATTATGCAGATCAGCCATCTCTATCATCCACATTATAAAAACATCTTTAACTTCCTTTGGGGATGGAGGAGACAGAGAGTAAGGGAGAAATGGGGGGTGGGGGGGGGTGGGGAAGAGGTCAGACAGCTTACACACTGATTTCCCCTGGTATTATTGTTCCCATGTCTCCCAAAGTGCTGTATTTTTGCCTTTGTACAGATACAACAGATTTTGACATCCACATTGCTTGATTTGAACAATCGCTTATCACTAGGATTTAGTATTAGACTTTGTGGCTGTGTTTTGGGTGAGTCTGAAAGGAATATTCTGCAATGCTTTAGCCAACAGGCAGCAGCCCTTACTATACTAGATGTTGTGATTCGTGCCAGTTGCTGACACCAGAGAAAGTGAAGACCTTCTAAATAACCTTGAGAACAGAGCTGACCAGCAGCATCTCATATGATTTTAAATATGGGAGGAGAGGAAAAGAGAGGAGGTGGATTTAGGAATCCCATGTTTACAGCATGCATGTTTAGTAATGTGCCTCTCAAAGAAAATTCCCTGTCTCTCTGTGGTTTCTTAGAGACCTTTTACAAAAGAAGGGAAAGTAAATTCTGCAGAAAGCACCAGACTGCAAGGAGAACAGTCCGGAGAACAGATTTGTGTAAATGGAATGATTTAGTGCTGTGTCATATGATGTGGAAAACAGGATTTAGGGGAGAGTTCTGCATCCCTCTCAGCAGGACCAGACAAAATGTCAGGGAGAACACCAGGAACCTGCAGGACAAGAAGTGATGTGGGAACTCCCAGAGTCCCATCCTATCTAGCAGAGACTAAAGAAGATTATTCCTTCCAGCAAAAGCAGATTGAAAATGAAAACAGGAGAGCTACAATAAAGCTTTTTGCCATTGACATGCTACAGTGTAATAGAGAATATTCTGTTACCTTCCAAAAAGCTCAGAGACCTAAAAGGATGCAGAGAGGTCTTTCTCTCTGTATTTCAACAAAGCAGGGAGTGCAGAATGAAAATCTTTGGTTCTTATTGGGAATGGAAAGCTTAAAAAAACCCAAATACATGAACAACAATGTGTTATCACTATTTGCCAACAATGTTTTCAATCTCATCATGTGTCTTACCCTCCCCCAAAATCATTTCTCACATTCAAATAGAATTAGGAAGACAGTGTATCCTGAAAAGGATGGTTTTCTTGCAAAAAGGAAAATTTGCAGCAAGAAGCAGGCTTTAAAGGTGGGAGAAGGAGATTTATCATAGAGCTTTTGTTCTTGCCTGCTTTGCAACCCAGGCCTTTTGCAGGCCCATGCGAGTCCAACTSTTGCATTTGAAGCCTAATGCTGAATCCATTACAAGGCTCTGGTGAGCCTGCAATGAATTCTAGTCATTCCTAGGAGGATGCTCATGACTCAGTTAACAAGGTTGAAGTTGCCTGGCCCCAGGCTATATCTCCTGTTTTGGGGGGTAAATAATACAAAGGTTGAAATCACTTTTTTTTTCTTTGCCTGGCTCTTAACTTTTCATCAGGGATGCATCATTTTTTTTGCTCTACTATTAAAATATTTACAGAATTGTTGGAAAACAGAAGAAACATTCAGACAAAATATTCATAATCTTCCCCCATAGATTCCTCATCCAAAACTGCTTCTAACAGTGCATTAATTAATTAAAGTACCTTTCCTATTGTTTTTTAAAGTATCTGTCATTGCTGAAGTGCATCTGTTATTGAAGCAGTAGCTCTAAAAGAGAAAGCACAGTTGTATAATATACATATTGTTTTAAAATTAAAAATAGAGAAAGAAACTGAATTTCAGCACTCTTGAGAATCAGCCTGCATGCTATAATTTTGATACCCAAACTAGACAATGCCTCTTCCCGCCTAAGACAAATGAAGAACATGGGTCCATCAAGCTTTTGGCATTTAACTTGTAGAAATAATGTTTCTTATGCTTGATCGTGGATGGCACTCCTTGTGTATGAAAAAACAAAACCAATTGTTAAAATAGGATGAGAATTACAAAGTTATATGTACATTAAACACTTTCATGTGGAAACTCTGGAACCTGGAAATAACATTGTTCAGTAAGTGAATGCAAGAGGCAGCAAATATGGTTAATGGCTGACTAATGTTCAGGAAGGCAGCGTGGAAAAAAGGATATGCATTTTTCCCAGAAGTTGATGGATGTCTTTTGCTTGAGTTATTTGTTAACTGCAAATATAAGTGCAGGTGAGCTGAAACTTTTCCCAAGTTTGTGACAAGCTTTTTGAAGTCTTTTGGCCAAAAAATAAAAAAGACAATGAGAAAAAAAAATCTGGAAATTTTTTGAAAAATTTGTCACCTTTTTTAATACTTTTCCATTTTCTAAGAAAGACCTCACCATTTTTGCATAACCCAGAACAACTTATTTTTCCATTTGAAATTTACCTAGCAAGCCAAATTATCAGCTTTTTCATATTGCTTTAATTGATCCCCATCTGGTAGCACCTGATCTTTGCCAGGAGAGAAGACTGTGAAGGCTGTAAAATCTACCTCCAGTCTTCATTTTGCAACGCTCAGAGGTCACTTGTTACTTGAGACACAGTTGTTCATCCTAAAAAGCATTGGAGTTCTGAATTGTAAAAGGTAAGAACAAAGTCACTCTCATTAATTTTAATGGGAATTTTAAACATATTAAGGTTTAAAATAGATCATTTTAAGACACCTTTAACTGTTCTATGCTGAGAAAGGTTACAAATCTCTCTTCAGTATTATTCAGAGGGACAGATAGATCCAGTTCATGATGATTTGTTCCCTATCATTTTGAAAAGACTCCATGCATTGTTTAGCACTAAAAGTGCAGCAGGCGGGACTGAAGGGTGGTGCGACCGGGAATAACATCAGGGCTTTGAACAGCACTGATCTTCAAGAAGTGCTTTGCACCATGAAGCATTATTTTCTGAGGAAATGTGTATCTTAAAGTGTCACAACTTAAAGCGGTGGAAGTGACAGAAACAGAACTTAAAAGAAAAGAAAAAGATAATATGACTAGACTGAATATTTTTGTAAGTTGCTGTGGAAAAAAATAACAAGCTCCTCTTACCTGGTAAAGGGATGAGATAGACAAATAATGCCAATTTGATATGTTTTTTAGAAGATCTAGAGYTGGGAAATATTAACTCACTAAAACTATTCTGATGAAAATAACTCAGCAGGCTGGTTGTTCTTAATTGCTATTGAAAGGTTAAGAAAACTAAATATTGTATCTTATAAAGAGCTGATAATTTACCTCAGAATGGTTGTTCACATTCACATTTGTATTTAAACATATCAAGACTGTATTCTTCCTGTTTYCTACAATCTATTCCCTATTGCAATTTTTGTGGTCCATTATCTAATCACTACCAGTGTTGGAATCTGGGATCAAGCAAACAGTCGTTACCAGGCCTTGACCATAAAACTTGGCTCCTTCTGGGCACACAGGCCACCAGAGAAGCAGCTTAGTTGATAGTGGGGACTTTCAAATGTAGGCAGTCTTCGCCAGAATCTGCTCACACTGAAGTCAATGGCAGAGTTCCCAGGAAAAGTCAATGTTTGTGAGATAGACCAAAATTAAGTGCTATTTAAAATCTGTTCTCCTAAGTCCAATCCCATAATAAACTCTGAAAATAAGAGTAAAGGACAAACCAGGGGAATGCGTAGCTAGAACCAATATACATTATTTTTCCTAGCAAACTATTTACAGAAGCACGTACAACTGAAGGGTCAAGTGGTTTAGGAGTCCAGCTCTTACAGGCATTTTAGAAAGAAATGAATTTGACTTACTCAGTAAAACATTTTCATGGAGTGAGCAAAAGAAAAATTAAAGAAATGCCAACCCATCACATTTCATAACAATGTTGCCTTAGCACAGTGTAACTGTAGAACGAGACTGATCAGTCTGCAAGATTGGAGTGCAGAATCCCTAAATATATGATGCAATCGCCAAAAACTTAAAACAGATTTTAAAAATAGCAAATAAAGTAGGTCAGTAACATCTTAAAGAGATTGTTTCTTTTCATTGTATTTCTGCAAAGTATTGTGGTCTTTGAAAGTACAATTTTGGAGTTCTCTCCAATTATAGTAAATTCTCAGCTAAATTTTTTAGGGATAGAGCTTTTCTTCAGCATCCTTATATTAGACAAATAAAAATAAATGTCTTAGATGTTGGCTAAAGGATTGAGAATAATATACTTGTATTTTCATTAGTGTAGCAAGCTCCGTGCTGGTCACTGTGGAATATTAAATATTGGAAATCAACAGAGTAGCTGTATATGTATAGTAAGCTTTAAGACTAATTACTGATATCTTACTGCTCTGCATGTCTATATTCATCTAAGCAAATAATGCTGGTTTTAATATTGATAAATGTGTAATATGAAGCAGCTGGCTTAATTAAAACTGTTGGGATGGAAAGATGAATGCTATGTGGTATTTTACTCAGGATTTGGGATGGTTCTGTGCAGGCTGGCTCTCCCTCCTCGCGCCGGCAACACCCCGGGGCCTCTTTGTGGCTGGGAGTGGGCTCCCGGCTGGGCAGGGGTGCAAGGAGGCAGGTGGAAGGCTGCCCAACACGTGCTCTATGTCATTTAGGGAGGATACTCCCAGGAGAAGTCAACTGGCTGCTGCTGCTGAGGATAACTTAAGTTAAAGACGGAAAAATTCAATTTGGCCTGCACTGCTAAGCAGCTTTGGGCTTGTCCTCATTTGCCCTTGTTGTACTCGTGTCTGTTCTTTTTATGTTCCCAGTTGTCATAGCATCAAAGTGCTTCACAAGCATAAATGAATTTTCCTTTAGAGGAAAATATCTTTATTTTTAGGGAACTGAGGAATATCAGGGCATAATGGCATAGCCCACAGTAGAATTTCATTGACTTCAAACTTACAAACATTCAAGCAGATTCTGAGTCACTGTTACATCCTCATCTTGACCTAAAACACACATGAAAACTGTGATAAAGCCAGGAACTGAACCAGGATCTCCCTGAAGATATGTAATCTGGGCAAAAACACATTGCCAAAGTACCTATTGTCAAAAGAATCCATGGCCAATATACATGGTGTGAATTTTGTCAGGTATGACAATATTGGTTAGGGAAAAATAATATTACTTAACTGATTTTATTATTGTATTTCCAAAATGAAATAGTTTAATGTTTCCCTGAATAGTCCCTCTAATTTTTCATATGAAAATTTGTTTCAGTTTCATTTTTACAAACCTGTGAAGCACAACTGCAGTGAACTGCTGCCCTTATGCATCAAATGAAATATATTCTACCTAATAATGGTCAGGCTTCTAGGCACGGAATACAGAAGGAAAAAAAAAATTTTTTTTTCCTTTCTTTCTTTGCTGATAATATTTCTTCTGATTTACATTTTAAAAGATTGCCTATTTAGGATGCTTCAGGCTCGTGTGTGCTTTTATTAAATTATGAAGTTCATTCATTTTATTGGCATGAGATCAAGCACCACTCTTTTAAGTTTTGGTATTGGGACGTGAAGTATTTTTATAGTTGATCTCTGTAGACATTAATTTTGCCAGAATATAATGTATAATAAAATGGACTTCCTCTACTATGTCCTCTCAGGCTACTATTTAGAAGCCATATGCCCACTGAATCTCAATACCACTGTAAAGAAAATGTTGACCAGAAACTATCTGCCCTAGTTATGCTGAAGGAAAGGTGGTAGTGTTGTTATGGTTCAATTAGTGTGAGACCATGCAAACTGGAAAGAGCTTGCTGTTACTGCATATTAAAAGGGAAAAGGCTGACCCCTCATTGAAAAGAGTTCACTTAAATTAGCTGAAAAWTTTTTTTTAAATAATTATCTGAAATAATAATAGAAAAAGAGGAAACATAGTACTTGGGGGTGCCATAGACCGGAGTGGTGTCTGAAGGCCTTTGTGTTGGGATCCTGCAGAGGTGGCATGTGCTGAGCTTGTTCTGAGCAGACACCAAACCAAGTAATGTTTGCAATAGGTTTCACTCACCTTCTGGCATTATCCATTTGATAGACACCCTAGGTGTGGTACCATTTCTGCAAATGGGTCATCAACATCCAGTTTCCCAAGATCAAGGTGCTGATTTTCTTCCAGGCAGCACCAGAGATATATAGAGTTCATCAAAATTTCTGCTATAATTTTCCTCACTAATTTTTAAAGCACTTTGGAATTAAGTAATAATTTTCTCTGGAAATTATGATCTTCTCTCTCCTTATTCTGGTCTCATCTTACAGTGGGACGCGTGTTACACTGTCATCTGATCTTTTCAATTGTTTTTAAGCTTTATCAGAGGATCAATTATTTGGTTTCTACTTAGGAGAACAATGGTCTTTACCTTGTAACCAGCTTTTGTCCAAAGCTACCTGAATTTAAATGGCTGAATTGGCTGAATAAATGGTTGACTTTGAATGGTATCAGCATTTGTAAAAGCTTCTTCATTGCTAGCTATCTGCTAAAAACAGTATACTCTGGACACCTGCATTTTGTTTCAGCTCAACTTGAAGACTGCAAAACTAAGGTAAAAGACCAGTTGTGTATTTAAAATGTTTTTCAGGAAAAAAAAAAAAAAAGAGAGAGATGAAGGTGGTACTGACATATAAGACATATACAGATATAATAAATAGTCACAGCTGACGGAGAATAGCAGTTGGATCCCTAGAGTCACTTTTGGCAACTGCTTTGTCCTTTATCTCTATGGAAGTGTCCAGTTCAAACACCATGTGCTAATATTTTTGTAAGAATTTAAGAAAAAATTAACTCCTCTGCCAGAGTTTTTCAAGGAAAAATATAAAGCACCAGGATGTACTCTGCTACAAAACAAGAGCTCCCAGGTCTGCTTCTTTCCTGAATGATCACTGCAGTATTTAAACAAAAGATTACAGTAAAATGCAGTATTTTATTGCATTATTCCATACAGCCACAAGATGGGGTTTGAAGAACATGATCTGTTTTGGAACTTTCTCCTTTCAGTTGGTGCATGATATGTTAGCTGTATTGTGAAACCAGTCATTTCATGAAATGACTGAAATTTTCAGTCATTTTGCAAAATGACTCCTCCACTCACTCATTTGGTAAAATGACAAAAAGTTTCACACGTTCTACGAAATGACTGACCTGCTGGATATTCTGCTACACTATTTGACTGTTCCACTCGGTAACAGGCATATCGTGAAAAGGGGGGCTTCTGGGTAAGGATCCTTTTCTGGTTCTGCAGTCACTGCTGGAGGTGGCTCTGAATTCTGCAAGTAGCTTCAGGAAAGAACTTCCCAAAGTATGAGAAGTGCCCAAAGTACGTGGTACTAAAGAAGAATACTGTTCAGCTATTGCTGAGATCAAAAGGGCAAGCTGAGATCCCAAACCAAAGTCAGGACATGAATACTATCTGCTTGCAAAGTAAGTTTTAAAGAACTTTTTTGAAGAACTTTTTTTTCCTTTTTTTTTTTCCTCCTTTCTGCTCTCATCACCATTTGTCCCTTCCTTTAGATACCTAGTTGCCAGTTAGTTCTTTTACTTTTCCTCCACTGCTCATAGGTATGAAGTTCTACAGTGTGGCTACAATGAAGCTAATCGAGAAATGTCAGACTAAAGAAGCATCTCCCATATGCTATGTGAGTATCGATACACACGTGAAATCCTCAGATGAGCACATATTGCTACTAACCACAGTGGTTGTGACCGTATTATAAAGCATTTATTGTCTAAATATGAAAACATCAGAAGAGAGGCTGCTGAGCTCTTCAAATCTTTCTCTCTTGACTGCCAGAACAAAAGGAAGAGGCCCATGGCTGAAAGTGTTGATGTAAAACCCATATAAAGCAATGAATTCTCATCATGAGGGAAAGCTGATCTCATTGATATGTAAACTTGATCTCAAGGCAATTTCAAGTGGATAACAGTGTACCAAGACCACCTTACCAAATTTTGTGTTCTTTGAGCCCTTACCTTAGCGAGAGCAGCAGAAGTGGCATTTCATCTTTCTGATATCTTTATCCTACTTCCTGCAAGTGACAACAAAACTGAGTTTACTGCTAAAGTCATCCAAGAACTAAAGCTTTTGTGGTCTTAGCTTAGCTTGTTGCATGGAAAAGAAAGACATCCACAAATCCAGGACTGTTCCAAGGGTGATATTAAGGATATGCTCCTACCGTGGATGGCAGACAATAATTCATGGGTCTGGACTGTGGGAATTTGCTTTGTGCTGTTGTCAAAGACCGCTAGCTGTCATTCTGGAATAAACTGCAATCCATAAGCAGCTCTGTTCAGTACTGATCCCAAATATGGGGTTCCCTCAACCTCTCTACCACCAGGGATCATCAACTACTTCCGGAGTGAGCAAGATCTGCTGTCAATGCTCAGCATTCTTTTTACTCACTCTGCTGCATCAGCTTATCCAGAAGACACACCAGTCCCCACATCTGACATGGCTTCAGATAGCCAAACTGAAACTACCACTAAAGTAAAGGATAGACCTCTTCCTATATTCCAAGCTCTGTCTGAAAGGTTTCATGCAGACCTACCAAATTCTCCATCCTCCATGACCCCAGAGCCAAGTGACTCTTCACTTATAGAGTCATCATCCCAACCAAGCCCTGCAAAATCCTGCCCCAGATGCTGCCCTCCGTCTGTATCAACATAACCTCTCTGAATAGCAGGAAGGAGCATGCACAGCATGGATTTTGCAGGCAGAGCATCCAGTAAAATGCAGTCAGCTAGAACTTYAGGTGGATGAAAAGAGAAACAGAGACAGTCTTTTTAGTTAATTTGAGTAACAAGAGGTTAGGCATGTTACATGGCGTCTCCCTACAATTTTTGCTAACTTCATTAAAGGCCTGAAACTTTGTGTTATTTTGCAAAATGACTGAATGAAACAGCCATTTTGTGAAATGGCTGAAAATTTTAATCATTTCCTCAAATGACTAGTTTCACAATATGACTAACATATATAACTCTGGAGTCACCCATTACCTTTTCAGTAACATATACTTCCCAGCAAGGCACGTGGAACAGAAATATTACCCATAGCTTCATTTTATTCATGCAGCGCTGAGAGAGAGAAAAGGAAAAGAGGCATGTGTTTTAAATCCATTAAGACATTTTGTGCTGAACCAAGTGAAAAATGTTCTCTAATGATACAATATAACATATCCTAAATTAGATTATAATATACAACCTCCTTTACAGTATACATTTAACTACAGCTTTTCTTTCTGGAAGGTACTGCCTGATTTCACTGCAGTGACACGGTTTAGAATAAAATAAATCATCCAAGTTGGAGAGTTTTTTCATGCAGTTCTGTGTCTTCTGAAAGAATAGCTTTGATGCCTGTTTTTGCTGTGCATCATAGGAGCGTAAATAACAGTTCCTTCACCTCTATTCTTTTTCCCCACATTCCCACCTTCTTGTTTTCTTGAAGCGACTCATGGGTCAGATGTGACTCTCATAGCTGCAGTCTATTCAACCTTTCCATTAACATCCCGATTCCATGCCATTTACCTTTCTTCTGTGCATTTTGTTTAGTTCTTTTGGCTTTTTATTAAATAATAATTCTGCAGTTAAGAATACTAGCAGCTCACAGCCCCATTTTATCTGGTTTTCTTTCTCCTTTTTAGAGAACTTAATTACTGCCTTTTTAACTTCCAGGTTAGAGCAGCAGGGCACAGGAGTGCAGTTCATCAAAGCAACTGTATTGATGCTGATGCATAAGCTGCCTGGCATGGGATGCCACAGAGTGACAAAGGTTCATTATTTCATTTGTATTTGACACATGACCTTGAAAAATGTAAATGTTATATCTATGGTAATTTGAGACTTCATCCTGTCATTTAATTTGCACATTCCCCCTTCTCATCCTTTTTTCTTTTTACTGTAAAATTGTTATCCCCCAGGAAAAAAAAAACAGACTACAAGTTATCTGAATTTAATTACAGCTGAAAGATGATACCCCAAAATGTTATGCTGTGAAAATCTTATAAGCCCAGAGAACAGGTCAAAGAGAAAAGTACTGAAGTTCTGGTCATCGTGAACTAGAATTTTTAAAAATGCCTCAGGATGTTGAACACCTTAATTCTTGGCTGTCCAGCTTGAGATGTTCTCAGAGGGCCTGGTTCAGAGATATTGGGCTCTGTAAACAGGTTCTTTACAGATGTCTCTCAGGGAAACACTGAAATTGTGGTACCCAAAATAGTCACTTTTGAAATTCTTGGCCTTAGGCAAATACTTCAAAACATCTCTCCTGTCTCCATGAATATTTTCTGAGTGCATCTGTTTCAGAAGAACATTTGTGGGAAGGGAAAATGTGGCTTTGCATTAATATTTGAATAAAAATATTTGGTGGCCTTAACAATGTTAGCTGCTTAGCTGATCATAAATTTCAAGCATAGGAATGTATGAGTGACTTCTTAAATTGCTTTAATTTTGAATTTCCTGTTTTGCTGAAGATTTGTCAGGAGAGCATAATATTTTTGATAAATGTACCTGAAAGAGAGGTAAGTCATCTTATTCAAAAACCTGTATGAAGGAGAGTTATAGCTGAAAAATCAGTTTGTATATTCAACATGCTGAGTCACAAAATACCTTTAAATATCATAAAATTCAAAATATTTGCAAAATAGCATACAGCATGAAAACAGAGAGTTGTTTCTTTTTCCAGCTAGAATACTGAGCACTGAGGGATCTAGAAGATAAAGAATAATTGTCAGACTGCTTTCACTGGAGCTCATCCATTTTGAAAAGTGGGCATTGGAAAGAAAAGCATCAACGCATAGTTCTCCGTTTTTGCAGTACGTAAAATAAGCTGTTAAGGAGCCATAGCAGTGTCTATGTACCTTACTGATTTCATGTCACCACACTCACCTGTCACCTGTGAATCTTCTTTTCCAGGCTGAAACAGATGTGATATCACACTGGTTAATGTAAACAGTCTTGGACCTTTCTCTTTATTACAGATGTTTAGCACCTTAAATACCCTAACTGTTGCTTCTGCATTGTATCCACCCTTGAAAAATACTTTGTTTCATTTCAACAGACAATCATTAAGGACTTGATGAAGAGAATGTGCCAGATTAAGAATAAATTTGAAAGGATGGTAGCCAAGAGTAAAGTAACTATTGTCAACTGAGTCCAAGCAATCTAGACATCTTATGTATGACCTTGTCGTAAAGAACTAAATGGAACAGGGCTAAGGAACTGTGTGTGTGTGTGTGTGTGTGAGAGAGAGAGAGAGAGAGAGAGATTGATTGATTGATTGATTAATTTAATCTTGCCTCTTAATTTTTGAATGGAGTCTGAGAGGTTAGTGAGCAATCCTTTAATTTCATTAACCAGCCACTTTGGACACTGGATAAAGCCAGTTTATTTACTTCTCATACCTAAAACATTTGATACTCAGATACCTGGATATTTTTCTCTGCAATAGCAATGCTTTTTTCATTACAGCTTGGTATTTTATGCCAATCATTACTTCCACATTTAAGCTTAGGTTGCAGTGCAATTTACATGTACACCCTGTAGGCTGATTTCATTTGAAGCTTGACCCTGTGACATCTTCACTAGGTAATGAGGGCATTCATAAACTAAAGTTGTTGCATCTGAAGGGATAGGACCCTCAGTTTTAATGCCATTTGTTACTTTTTTTTTCCCCAAAGCCCTAAACATTTGCAATAGTGTAGATTTAAAGGTACATCACTTGCACTTATTATTTGTAATACAGCAATGACCAGAAGTCATATGTTGCATTTTGTTGTTATTGTTGCTGTAGAAACATCTACAAGGATGTGCTAAATATCCTGAAGATCTTACTAATAGATCTAATCGGAAAATGGTGTTTTGTTCTCTGGGAAATTCTGTTTTCTCAGGAAAAAGAAAGGTTTTGTCCAGCAGGTGTTCATTGTATAATGGAAGTAAATATCTCAGGGAGAAAACAGGAATTTTTCACATAAAAATACAGCCAGGACATAACATCTTGATTGATCTCTTAAGACTTTTATCCTGTGTTTCTCATGTTCATACTAATTTTTTACAAACTGTGACCTTGTCTCTTCCCTATAAAATCATATGCATGTTTTTTTTTCCTCATTTTTGGTTAATTTTCTGTTTCAGATTGCCTTTGTTTCACTCTGTATCTATGTCCTACAAGCATTATTTCAGCTACTGTCTCTACGTTAATGATTCATAGATCTACATCTGTACTCTGTGCCTCAGTTTTTCTATCCAGGCAATTTTGCCTCATCTTGTTAGTGTCTTCTCAAGTTCACAGGGAGTAATCCTGTTCCTTCCTACTTTTGTCACTGTGGAAAATACCAAAGTCTTTCCTGTTTTGTAGGCCTGGTTTTGCACTGAGTTGAGTTCGAGTTGTCTGTTCCAGCCTTATCGCTGTATTGTAAAGATTTCTTCTGAAGAACATCTTTGTTTCTTGTCTTTCTACACAAATCATACTCTCATCCAGACTCTTACAAATTAACTACTGCAAAGTCTTTTTCCCTCAGTATCAACAGCTGCCAGCTTGGCCCTCCCATATCCTTTTAGAGCCCTGCTGCCACTTTGCTCTTCCCACCCCGTGGATGCTCTTTTTCACATCAATTATTTGCTTTTTCTTTCACTTGTAGAGGCTTTCACACCTTCTTACTTGTGCACTATCAGAATGGTTTAGGAAGAGTGAGGTCTAAAACACCGATAAAGGGATGTGTGGATGACACCTTTGGCTTTGGTCTTGAGGTCCCATCTATCTCTTTTTTTTTAAATGATTTTATGATATTGAGATGTAAGCTCCACCTCTGACCTTTCCATGATGCATCCATAATCAATAGTTCATGTTCATGCCAGCATCATTTTGTTTTTTGCCATGTTATCCCTGGCACTGGAGGAAACTCCTGCCCCTGGAAACCTTCCTGTCCCATTTATCCCATTCTGAACTGTCACAGATAAAACCCAGCGACTGCCCACATAGCACCCATTAACACTGAGGCTGTTCCCAACCATCCGGTGCTGCTCCCACTCACCTGCATTGCTGGTAGCCCACCCACAGCCCCTGATACTGCACACTGGCTGCGAGGTCTTTGAGGAGCGGTGCTTTGCCCCGCATTCCCCAAGCCCAGCGGGAATCTCATCTGCAATTTTGAGTCCTACATGCTGCCCTACGACGAGTGACGCTGAGTGTTGAAGAGCTGCCCCACTCTGGCTGCATGCTAAGGATGGATGGTTGTCCTTGTCGTGAGTCCCTTTAGAGCAAGTATGTGAATTTTTCCTTGCCTGGCTCTATTTGGCCAGGTATTGGAGACTCTGATGTTTAGAGTTCCTCTCTTGAGAATAATGCATTTTCTCCCTTCACATGGAAAGTTAGTACAAACCCTGGATAACTTGCACAAACTTCAAAGGAGAGTGAAGAGAAATACTTCAAGGTCTTCTTTTAACAAGAGGAACCCCCCTACACACCTTTGCAGACAAGTGATATGTTTCCTGAAAATTCAGCTAAAAAAAGAAAAGAAAAAAGCCCTGGATCAAAATGGAGACCCTGCTGTTTCTGAAATGTAATGCTTCACCATTGTTAAATATGTCAAGTGCAGTCGGTTGGTAAGCTGATTTCCATGGGGCATGCGGAGAAAGCGCGCTACATGTTCTTTCGCATCCGAGGACCCCAAACTGAAATGTGCTAGAAAAAAGAGCCAAAGGCAGTCTTCCTGCCTAAGGGCCCTTCAATTGCAGAGGAAACACTTTAGTTCTCTTTCTTAGAAGGCTTTGTGCTCTTTCATCACAGAGCAGAGAGGAACAGGTATTATGTGAAGATGAGGTTATTGACTGTGTCTGTTTAGAGTGCAGAAACGAAGCCCTGAGTAAACTCCTCTGTGCAGCCTGTGAGACTCAGCAGGGAGGTGCCAGTGGCTTCTGGAGGGAGCACAGCTTTCTTACATGGCCTCCATGGCACAAGCAATGACTGTACATGTTAAATGCCCTTTTTCAGGACCTTGGCTTATGTTTTATTATATTTACATCTGAGACAAAGTAAAGAACAATCTGGAAAAGCTAAGCGGGGGTTGTGTTGTCTGCTGAGGGCATTTTCATTAAAGTTGCCACGGTTCCTGCCTATGGGCTGAAATAATGCATACAGTCACAGCGTTATGGAGGTTTTCAGGCTCAATTTATAGACTGTGTGTAGTACCCTGGGGATTGAACCTGCCCCATATGCTCCTAAATACTGAGGTTGTTAATCTTGCCCCATAGGTGCAGCTGATATTAGAAGACTGGTAAAAACAAGTAAGCAAAAAAACTCAGTGAAGCAAACAAACAAACAAGAAAACACACAAAACCCCCCCAAACCCCAAGCGGTGCTTGGTTAGGCTGCAGTTATACAAAAAGCTGCAACAGCACAGGAAAGGGCTGGAAACCTCTGGCAAGGAGGCAGTAATGGCTAGCTGGGGGCAGAAATTAGAAATCTCCTAAAGCAGATCTGTCACAACAGAGAAAGTTTCTGGCCTGTCAGGTTTCTAGCTTTGCATTTTCTCTCTCCCCCCTTCAGCTGTTTGTTCCTCCCCCATACCTGGTTGCATGCTGCAACAATCCAGTGCGCTGCCGGCTGTCTGCTCTCGGAGGAGGCTTTCAACTCTAGTGGGAGCTCCCTCCTGCGGAAGCTCTGAGGAGAATAGCTTGTCTCCTGAAAGTCTGCTTGGTACAAATAACATGACATTCTCAGAGTAATCTAAATTATATTAGAGATGACCAGTGTAGTGCCAGATTTTAAAGTCATGGAGGCAGCTTGAGAGATGAATAATCTCCTTTCTCCTTAGAGTACAAATTCTGGTCTATGACTTCCAACATATGTCTCTACTGTTAAGCCAACTGTGGGTCCAGCCTGACTTCTGAGACCAGACAAGTTTAATTCCTATATTATTTACAAGCAAGCTGTATGCTCAGGCTAAGTTCCAGAGCTCTACCTAGTGGGACACTCCAGTGCTGTCAGCACCTCACCGTGGGCCTTAATTCTCATATATGCAATATGGATTGATAACACCAGGTGCGATGCTACTCAAAACATCAGCTGATATATACTCTGAGCTTGGACCTCCCATTCAACAGTATAAATACCTTAACCCTTGTCTGACTGCACTCTAACAGGAGTTGAAGTAGGTTGGAAACTACACAGGTCATGGAAGTCAGTGCTCATCAGTCCTCTGACAAACCCGCTCTAAGCTCAGCACATGGGTATACCCTAAGAGTGTTAGACAAGAATTAAGCTTATTTAACATTTTGAACTTCATCACAGTCCTTCTTTGGCAAAAAGACACGATGTGATGTATCTGTTTCCTAATATGAGCTGAAGTTGTAATTTGTAAATCTTACACTTTCTGTTTTTCTTGAATATAGATGCATATAATGCAGGGATTTCAAAAGACAGATCTACAAATGTATAATTTGTTGGAATCGTATCTATTTTTTCTTTATCTAGGCAGTTTAGACTAACTTAAATTAGTGTTTACTTCTTTTCTCCTCTCTTGACAGGTAGGAAAACAACAAGAGCTTGTGTTTTAGGCCATTTACACACTTTAGTATCTGTCATGTTTTTCTTCTTTTTCATGGCAAAGTAGGTCATATGAAGAAATGCCAGTGATTCATTATTTGTTTTTTAATAATAAATCTAGTCCAGTCCTTACAGAGGGAAATTTGAATGAATGAATAGCTATCCGGTCCAGCTGTAATTTGTCACTGAGCTGAAATTATGCAAAGTTCTCTTGGAAACTGTGGTCAGTTTTTGATCTAGAAAGCTCTTGGGAGTGCATTCATTATGGTCTGGCACAGTTTTGTGTATTTTTAATAGATATTTACAATTAAAAGAACTATTTTGATATTAGTGTTTATGTCCTTGCTTTCCCCTACTACCATGTTCATGGAAATGCTTTATGGTAGCTACAAAGCATGGTGGTACTGTTTAAGGCGTATTCTCCTTGCTCTTGCTGGTCTTGAAAAAACAGCAAGCATTTTATAGCAAACCTTCAGACTTCTGCCCAAAGAAGCTCTGTGTAACCAGAGTCCTCTGCCTATATTTCATGTTTCCTTCCAACCTGTAAAAATTAAAAAAGTAACATTTGAAAGCCAGTGTAGCCATCTGTGATTCCTGATTTTGCTGAAATGCTTAGCAGATCTTGAAATACCCTGTGCCACAACATGAGCAGAAAATCTCAGGCTAATGCCTTGGCCTGTGATGTGTCTGCTTTTTCTGGCTATTCTTTGCACTGGAGCTTTTCTGGGTGAATCTGGCTGAGATGATTTCCCATTAAGGCAAATGGCAGGCAGAGTGCCCCCACCCTCCTCCCTTCTGAATTTGGTAACAGTTTCCCTTTTTCTTCTTTGTTTGTCTCTTTAGGTGATAATCATAGAAAACCATATGATAGCCTATGACACCACAGCTGTTTGCAATTTCACTTCTTTATATTTATGCAAGTCTACTGAGACTCTGGCAAAAGGAAATTTCACAGCCATCAAAAATTTCCTTGTGTACATTTGGTTTGCAAGCTATTTCGTTTATCTTTTCACAAGCTCTTTAATCTAGGAGGGGTGGAAAGAGGAGTACAAAGTTACAGGGTTTTTTTGTAATTTATAGTTAGTTTTGAGTAATGTCCCATAAAAAAATGAAACTCCTAACATGAATGGTGTAAAGCCAAAACTCTCCATTTCTATTTGCACATAATTGATACTCTCTGTTATTAGCACCTATGGCGTCTAAGGCACTGGTCTTCAGCTGCTCACAGCTGAAAGATGCTTACATATCATGGACTTGGTTCAAATACAATTTCTCAGAAAGAGAAAGGGAAAAGAATAGGTCAAGAAAAAAAAAACTGATGGGAGGAAGAAAGTGTTATAAGGAGTAAAACACAAGTTCCAGGTAACTTTAGAGTAGAAAGGCTGATCATGCACATAACCTGGATATAAGCTGTTATTGTGTTTTATTTATTTTTTTAAGAATGTGATGTGATGGGAATATGTGCCCTTCCATTCCACCCTCACTTGAATCTTTCCTGTCTGGATTCAGGAATAATGCCTAAATCCTAGAGCTTATGATCACAAAATCCATTTTCCTCCCAAATCACTTTGATGTGCAGTGAGCACTTCAGTTCACAGTGGCTATTTTCTTGGCCAAGAGATTTTTACAGCAAAGTTATGGAGTTRTAGCTAAGCCTATTAAATGACTCTTGCTGGCTGAAAAAAATGTATGGTTATGTGTAATCTTGATGAAAAATTTCTTTACAAATGGTAGTATCTCAGCTATGATCTCCCCTGACCTGTGGATGTGTTTTGACTGAGGAATAGAGATATGCAACCATTTTTAATGTTCTGCAACAAATAAGGGGTATGACCAGTCACAGTGCATGAAAGGGTCAGCTAAGTACGTGCAACAGGTCAATTGTTCTTCCGTGGCACTGTGGGCTCTACTGCTTAAGAGCAGCAACAGGGAACACTAAGAGTTATCTTCCCTTGGATGAAGAAAATAACTCAATTTACTTGTTAGGAATGGAATTAGAATGACAGTTCAGGAGCTGAAAGCTGTCTTCCAGGGGGAGATGAATGAACATCTTGCAGTATTTTTGTGGGAAGAGAATCAGTTAAATTAATTAGAGAAAATATCTGATAACTAGACTGGGAAGGCAGTACTTGATAGAGTCCTCTGTCAAACATCTAACACCTTATGCTTCCTAAAAGCATTGATTTTTTTCCATTTAATTAAAAAAAAAAAGTGCAAGAATTCAAGCTTAAAAATATATCACACAGGCAGTATAGTTAATTTTCTGACTGGGCCTCTGCTGTGACCTGTGTGAGTTTGTATTTATTTTTTGCTCTAGGAAGGAAATGGGTCTGAATACTCAACCACATGTCAAGCGTTCATATGCAATAATGAATGCGAGGCAAGACTTGTACAAGTAACATCTTTTACTGCAGCAACTCACATAGCTGGAAAAAATAGACAAGCCCATAAGCCCTTCTTCAGGTTTGAAATAGAAGTAGTTATCTTCAAAGCTAAACACAGGCTGAGAACAATTATTCTGAGTTTAATTAGATTGTTAATCAGTTGGGCCATCTGAGAAAAAGTAGGTAGTTGGAAGAGCAGTTCTTTATGTGAAATTTCTGATCCTTATTTCTCATTAAATTGCCAAATGTTAAATAGAAAAAAGTGGAAGTGTGATGAATTTCTGTACTGTTGTTAGGAAGGATATGCCTGACTTAATTCACCTGTTTGTTTCTGGACATTGAGCTAGACTAGAGGACCTTGACCATCCATTATTAATTCCTTCTCCAGAGCAGGCAAACAAGTGAAGAATATTGATCACAAAAGCATGTGTTAGTATAAATGAGCTATCGACATTCAAATGGAATTACATCAGAGATACCTAGGGGAGCAATGGCTGGACATTACCTTCCAACAGGTAGCCTCTAAAGGAGACTAGATATGTGAAAGCAGAGCTGTAGATAAAGAACTGTGTTGTGACCTGTGAGCTGAGCTGTGCAAGGGGCAGGGGGGCACTTGGCTTTTTGCAGGAGGAGCGGCAGTGATGCTGCCAGCACGTACAAACAACCTCGTGTTGTTTTAAATTTGTTTGGACCTGCTGGAAGAGGCAGCAGAGATAATGGGGCAGAAGGGCCTGAGAGTAGCAGAACTCTGGGGGTTTTCCCTGGGAGAAAGTGGAATTTTTGGCACAGAAAAGTGGAAATCCACAGCATGCCATGTGAAAGACCGAATAGAAACTGTGGACAGGTCTGACAGAGTTGTGACAGAACAGAAGTAAGTGTTGGTCTCTGCTAACTCAATACTGTATAGATTGAATTCCATGCAATCTTTAATGTATGTATCCTCACTTGTGTGAGGTCAGTATTATCCCCATTTTAAGGATGAAGAACTAAGAACCATGGTGAGTCTCTTCCTCGAGGCAGATTTGGTGATGTACTCATTTACTCAGAATCCCAAAATGTGTGCCGTATGCCTCTGCTGCTGGTTCCTCAATAAAGGATTTTTCTCATTCTCAGTCAACCAAAACTGAAATGGATACAGTTGGCTGAATAAAATAATGCAGAGGACTGATTACAAGGGAATGGCCTTTAGTGGGCAAAGATGGTGCCCACAATGGACAAAAATTCCATCTTGTGACGTCCAAAAAAGTAGAAAGGACAAAATATCTGTCCTTATCCTTCTGTGCATCAGTGTATAACTTCCTACACATGTGCTGTGAATACATGCTGTGCTTCTCTTTCTGTCATTGCTGCTTCTGTGAGGCTTACTGCAGCCTAGACAAAGCAATCGCTTTGTTGTGCCTCCTCAAATCCACTTTGGATTTTGCTGGATACGAAARCATGCCAAAGCACGTCCCTAAGCCATAGTAAATGCCCTCTATTCTTTCTTGTTCTTGGCCTAAGTGCTCTCAGGACCATTTAGGAATGGGAATATAGGTCTAGTTCTCATTCTGTTATCACTGCCAGTGTGATCTTTACCAAAGAAATTACTGTATTATTTCTATGGCTTATTTTCAATGTAATTAACTTAACAAGTCATTACTATGATTATTTAATATGCAAAATCTTTTAAATTCAATATTTACAGAAATCTTGAAAAGCTAAGAAATTTCTGCATTAAAGGAAGTAGTCTCACACACTGTTGCTTTACCACTGTTGTTCATATAGTCGGTACCTGAAAACAACTTTTCCCTCTTTAAGGCTGTATCCAAGAGTCTAAATTCAACAACTTCTCTCATGTGAAGATTTAGCTTTAAGAGACAAGAAGTAAATAGTTTATTTCGTGGCATCTTAGCATCAAAGGTAAAGAAATAACTGCAATTGCCTCAAATACCATATCCTCAGGCTTTGGGGGGGGGGGTACCAAAAAACCCCCAACAAAACTTGACTCCAGCATGTTTTCTATCTGGATCTGTGACCTTGGTAGACTCTATAGGTATTTGTTCTTTGAKTTTGAGGAAGGGAAATACTTGTAGTTTAGAAGCAGCAATTTTGCATTAAGCATTTTGCTATCTGGTGAGTAATGTTGGCTCTAATATGTTTTCCCTTTGTTTTGCCATTGTGTATCCTCAAAATCCACAAAGAAAATAGACTTCTGAAGGTGTCTTTAGAACAACCCCATCCTTATCTGAATAGAATGATCAACAAGAAATATGTTTGGGCAGCAAGCAGACTTACTGTTACCTCTGTCTTGTAACATAATCTAAATTCAGTTAATCAAAAATGATCATTGAGCTCTGATAAATTCTGAAGATAACTGAATTTGTTATAGTCTATTAAAATTTAAGAGAGAAAAGTGACCCACTCTTAGACTTAGATCTTGTTTGCCAAATTTCTGACCAGATCAATACCTACTGTAATTTTGTAATTTTGAAGCACATCACTATAATTAATAAATAAAATATAAACAATGCACTGAATAGTGAACAAACCTCTGTAAATAATATTTTAAAGATGGAAAAATAAAACCAATGTTGTAATTGGGCTTATCACTTAGAACACTGGAGTCACAGAAGAAAATTGGTAGCCTTTGATAAAATTGAGGAGGTTTATTGTAATTTCACTGGACCAACGATTTTACATGCAGTCTCCTTGCATCGTGGAAAGCAAAAATACTCTGTAAGGAACTTGTTTTGATCTGAGACATTTTCAGAAGGCTATTTTAATTTAATTAATGAAAAATCATAGGTTAATTGCGTTCTACTTTAATGTGAGGGTATTATGCATGCAGGCATATTTTATTTATATCTTGACTGTTTGATGTACACAATCAATTCAAAAAGGGATAATGAAGAAGTGTTCCGCCCTGTGTAGAATAGTAATTAGGGACTCTAGTGCAGGTTTTTCTTTTTCTTTTTTTTTATTAATTGTGCAGTTCTGTAAACGTTTGACATAATGCTGAGAAAAGCATTTGTCAAATTTTGCTATTTTCCTCTTATCCTCTTGCTTCTTCCTCTCCCTTCTACCCCCACTTTTTCTCCCATTTAGTTAAAATGCATGGTATGGCATTAACCCTCAGTGCCTCAGCAGCATTCTGACTTCATATGACAGATGTATAATAGTCAACAAGACATCAAGGAAAAGCTGCCCCTTGAATAGCCTGTGACATGAAAATACAAATGTCCAGAATAGAAATGTTAAGGTTTGTGGATTTTGGATGAGTTTATGAAACATGCTGAGCTATAATAAGGTGGTGTGCTTTAAAACAGYGGGGATGTATTGGGCAGAGATATCACTGTGGCAACAGGAATACCAGTTGCCTTGAGCACRTCTGTGCCATGTTCAAGTCACGAGGGTGAAAGAGATCATGCAAGTGAAAACTCTTTGTTTCTGTTTTATCAGTTTACAGTGCAGTCAACAATGGCAGAGGATGACACCACGTTGTAAACAAGAGCATCTTCTAATGTATGACATGACCCTGATCCAGTTACTGACTATATATATATATATATATATATATATATATTTTTAGAAAAAGGAAGAGATACCTAAATTGCACTGGGGCATTTCTGCCACTGTGTCTCCATTTCTGTTCTTTCCTTCTCTTTTCCTTCCCTTCTTGACTGTGTGTCATTTTGAATGTTCAGCAGTACCTCATTTTCTAGATAACTCAAAATTAGCATGTCCCATGGGGCATAAAGAAACTCTTTTACCTGTACATGGTACCTCTTACAGTAACAGCTCAGCGTCTCACAGAGGATAATAGTCTTAAAGAACCACCTGTGAAGTGCATCTTTGATCATTTTATTCTGGGTCATTTCATAGTGTAGGTAGAAGGTTTTGTTGCCTTCAGCTGAGACATAGGTTCTACACCTATACCCTATCCACCTCACAAGGTCTGTACATGTCTGAGGTTATCTTTACGGAGGTTACTTGCCTCAGAATTAGTTTAGAAGGGATAGCCAGGAGCTGTACCTATTCTATCTGCTCCCCAAACTACTTGCAGAGTCATTTCCCACTATAAAAGGAATCAAGGTAACACCATCAATTTGCTTTCCTGGGTGAAATTCCTTAGCTCCTGCTGTGATGAACCTATCCCTAACAGTCTTTATTCACATGGTCTGTAGAGACTGCCTAATACTCTCTGTGCACATGGTGGGAATAACTCCATTGGTAGAAGTAATTCCTTAGGACAATACTGACAGTAGGCAAGATGATGTCAGGAAACTTGGTTGAGTGTGTGCAGCCAGACAGGGATCATCTAGCTCTAGAGCATTACAAGTTTAAGATTGTTTTTAAGTCAAATAGCAGCCAATATTTGGTCCACAAGAATTTACCRCAATTGCTCATGGCAAACCCTCTGTGGGATACTCTAAAGGTCAATTTTTCTTGCAGAAGGTAAAATTTACATTGACCAGATAAAACTGGTCACCTTATCTTAGAAGTCCTCACAGTTTTTTTTTTCTTTTTTTTCTGACATGTTTTCAAAAGTAGGAATGTATAGACAAAATTTAATGAGAAAACACCCTCCAAGTCTCCACCTTTCCTGAATAAAGTGGTGAAGAAGGGGGCTGACCATCTGAATTCATTGCTCCCTCTGAGTGCTGGAGAATGGAAAATGGAAGGGCAAAGGGAGTTRCAGTAGCACACATGCTCTAGATAACTTAAAATTAGCATGTCACATGGGTCGTAAAGAAACTCTTCTAACTGTACATGCTACCTCTTACTGTAACACACACATGTGCACACCCTTCTTTCCCTTAGTARCTGGGAAACATGACACCAGAAATTCATGCCTGGTCTCACCAGCTCTACAGTATTCTCTTTTTAAAAGCATGTGATGGAAGCATTACTCCAAGTATCAGATCAGAATGGTACTATAGTTGGATACATGAAGAATTGAGAAATGTTAGTAAAGGTAGTCTTTACTTGGTTGGTACTGGCCTTCTCTGCTTCCCTGATATCCTTGCCATTTAAGGGCTGAGTTAATTGACATTGCTTTTAGGAAAGGTTGCCGTGAACTAGAGGCTTTTGTGGCTTTGCGGTAACTGTGTTGCTGTTACATGATGGCAAAGAAATGAAAATGTGGGTGATTCTTTCGTTGTATATATGCACATTCTTGTAGTCGCAGTCTCCTTTTCCTCATCAGGCAGGAGAAGGAACATAAATAATCTTAGGTTGTATCAGTTCCCATGCTCAATAGACCCTCTCCAGGGGGAGCAGACAGTCAAAGTATCTTATATAGAAAGGACATGGACGCTGAGATCACAAATGATTTAGAAAATGCTGTTCTTTTCCCAACAGAAAAAATATGCATTGTTTGATTCTTGCATTTTGTTTCAACACCACAGTATAATCAATTCCACATACATGATGAGCTTCTTTTAACTACTCAGATCCCAGAGGAAGATCCTCTAGTTTCATTCGGCTTTTCTTAGAATAATCTTAGTCTTCGCAATAGGATAATAAAATCTTGTTAATTCATACTTACTAGGCTATTGTATTTGAAAGATTTCAGATGCCATAAGTAAAGACTTATCTTGGATTTTTGGCTTACCTTTATAAAGAAATATCTAAAGCTTTTTACCAACAGAATTGAAGCCTGAAAATCATTTGAAATAGTGTCATTCAAGGGCAAGTCCACTGTTTTGTCCTGAGGATAAACAAATAAAACACGTTAAATAAACATTAATGGTGAGGAAATCTACGGCTCCATTAATGTTATGTTACCAACACTGATTTTTTTTCAGGATGGAACGTGATCACCTGCTATTTTCCAACTATAGTTTAACAACAAATCATGACTATATGGCTAAATCACCACATTAATCAGTAAGAGTTCATGAGTAATAAAGCTCATGGCTTCCTTCAGATAAAAAGACCAAAATGTTCATCTAAGTATMTAGATAATAAAGGCACTGAATTTCTCTGTATTTATAGCTCTGTAATTCGAATCATGGGTTTCCTTAAAACCTCTACCAGTTWAATTAAAGGAGGCTTCATATCTGATGAACAATTATTTCAATAATCTAGATTTCAGCTTCTTGAATTCCTGACTGTGCAAAGTTTGCATGATCCTTGCAACCAATACCAATCACCTATTGACTGGTATTCCAGTGATGTGAATAGGAATTTCAAAGCCATCTCCTCATGTGTCTAACAATTTTGTTTAACAGCTTAGACAAATCCCTAAAATGCTGGTTCTCCATTGTTCCATCTGTAAAATTTTTGGCGTTCTAGTGAGGCACAGTACTGGACATGAAGATAGCTTAGTATCGAGTATGAAAAGTCTATCCCCAAAGGACCTAAATCATTACCTAGTCGGACATAAGATCATCTAATCTTCTAAAATTGTACCAAATTTATTTCTGATTGTACCAACCATTTCTATATCAAATGCAATAACTGCTGGTTGAGATATGGCATCTATTTTTGGAAGATTTACTATCTTGATTTAAATATGTGACAGGGAAGCCAACACAAATCTAGATAACTTGTCTCAGTGGTTGATTCCCTTTAGCTTTAAAATGATCTTACTCTGATCTTACAGCACTGCATTTGTTCAGCATAAGCACCAATCTCTGGCTTTAGATATATTTTTGTATACTTAGGTAAATAAGTTTACTAACATCTGAAATTTACAGCCTCTTTGAGTATTTACTACATCATATCTCCTCCTGAATTGTATACTAAACTGAGCATCTTTAGCCTCTCACAGTAATCAGGTTTTCTAGTCAATGAAATAATTCTTGTATCTCTCTCTCTTGACTTTCTTACATTTGATAAAACCTAGAGACAGTTATTGGTTAGAGGATTACGCTAACGATCTCACTGTGGCATAAACACCTCCCACTTTCTATCTGACATTCCCTTTATCGCTCAGTAAAAGACCATATTTGCTCTCTTAGCTGCCATGAGGCACTATGTCGCTTTTCCTGACCCCAAAGTCCTTTTCCGATCTACCTTTCTCTCTCATAAATACAGCCTATAGTCCTGAATCTTAGACTCAGTTTTATTAAAATGCATAATGCTGAAATAAGCCAGTTCTCTTTCTGGAACCGATCTATCCTTTTTAACAGGTCTATCAATTTTTATGTCATTGGCAAACTCAGCCTTCAGTGATTTAAGATATTCTTCTAGACTGTTGAAAATAGTACTGAACTAAGAAAAGACTTCTTCCTAGAAATATCCCCAGTAGATGATGTCTCCCTATTTTAAGATTTATAGATTTACCAGTTTTCAATCCATTTAATGTGTTCTAGATGGAACTGACCAGAATTTCAGAAAATAAACTGTTTAACTGAAAGTCAGAAAAAGAACTACTAATTTCATCAGAATGAAGCAACACTAAGTCAGATCCTTTGCAGAGACTAAAGTATATTTATTCATAGAGTTATCTTTGACAGCCAAACTGGTAACTCATCAAGAAAAGCTAAACTTTGTCTGACAGCATCTTTTTTCCATCACAGATATGAGTGCATCAACTAGCTGTTTTTCACACAAAGTTGTTTATCAAAGTCTTCTGCTGTTTCTGCATCTTTACTGAAAATATTACCATACTGATGTAGTATTATGCCCTCTCTGGTATTATAACACAGACCTATACAATTGCAAATCTGATAGACTCCAACCCCAACAACATGTGTATACAGGAAGGATGATTGATTTTAGTAGTTAGTGGAAAATAGGGGGAAAATATTGGTGAAGAGGGCAGGGAGACACAGATCTGCACAGAAACAGAGAAGCAGTTCAGTCTGATAAGTAGAATAAGAAGGGAGTGAGTCAAAAAAAAAAAAAAAAGAACTCCCCGGTGGGTTTATTGTTGCTGTGAAAGACAAGACAGCTATCCAGAACAAGGCCAGGAAACTTTAAAACACTGCTTTCTAGGGGCAGAGTCTAGCAAAGGAAGAGCTGAAAAAGTCCGTGAGCTTGCTGGGCTTTACTTAGAGGGCTAAGGATTGATGGGGTTGTGAACTCTTCTGAGGGGTAGGTGTTGTGAGCTGTCCCAGCTCTGGTAATTAGATAGGTTCAGCAGTCTTTATGAGTGGCTTACATTTACTGATTAATGTTCCACTTGTGCACAGATGTGATTTAGTTTTCTGCTGAATAAACACAACATGGGGATGGAAAGGTGATAACTGCCATACTCAGCAAAAAAGAAGGAGCCTATAAATATGCCAGTGGGTCAATAGAAGTGATTTCATTCTGCCTTCACAAGACTGCTGATGAAGTCTGACAGGGAGCTCTACTTCATTAATGCATCACAATGGTGAAGAAAGCCTGAAGGGCAAAAAGAGCCACCTGCAGCAGATTGGAGCCTGGGCTGCAGCTGTCAGAGAACAGCCAGGGAGAAATGAAAAGGGCTGCAGTAAGGAAATAAAGAGGATATCATAGGCGGATAGGGTATGTTTTCTCTCTTGCCTGAAATGACTGATAGGGGAGGCGCAATGCTCAGGGCACAGAGTGTAGATGAAGCTGTACTGCTGATCAGAAACAATTCTGGGAGGAAAGCCTGACTGTGTGAAGAGATGTCTTGGTTAACACACTGCACTGAGCACTAAGCGCTGAGGATGGGTAAATGCAGGCAAGTTTAATGATTCATTAAAAAATAGGAACATCTACCCAAGAAAAATTGTCCACAGTGCAAAAAAAAAAAAAAAAAAAAAAAAAAAAAAAAAAAAAAAAAGCACTTGGAGGAAGTACTGGGAGAATTCTTAAATAGTCTGTATGTACTGGAGAAGTTCTGTTCTGTTCTGTTCTGTTTCTAAAAGCCTTCCTGTAAGCCTTCACTAATGGCTGCTTTCTCTACAAGTTTCTCAGCCTCCAGAAACTAAAATCCCTTTCTTCTTTGGGAGGAGCATATGACTGAGTAACCAAAGAAGTGTAGGGAATGAATAAAGGCAAAACAGGGATGGACGTGATGGACATGTACTAAAAATTAGCTTCCTGAAGGCCACCCATGGAGCTGCTTGCAGTTGCACAGTGGTGATCTGCCCTATTGCATAACAAATAAGGGAACAGAAAATAGCCCCCACGGTCAGTAGGAATCATTGGGATTCCTCATAGAGTCGTGGGTCAGCAGCCACAGGGAGGCTGCCGCTTTGTGGTGCCTTGGGTGGAAAATGCATAGGTGAACAGATAGGGTAGAAGTTCAGTCAAGACCTCAGCAAAAATGCCTGATCTCCGATCCTTGGACCTCACTCATTCACATCCACTCTTTTATTTTACATGGACACAAATTCTGCTCTCTGCATAACCCTAGAGAATCTTTGAAACTCGTTGGCTTTTCTGAGATCAGATTTACACCCATATTAATTCTGACTCCACACCCATCTCCCACTCTTTATAGCTTGATCCTGTCTCTAACCACTGGCTTTATCTGGATCATAAGAGAGTCACCTGTGCTCTGCCTCTTAGATGCCTGCTTTATTTATTTATTTTTTTATTTATTTCCCTACTGTGTTCCCATCCTGTATGCACAGTGGCGGGAAGGAGATGCAGCCAGATTGCTTACTGATCCTTTCATATGCTTTCAGAAAATCCCAGGATTTCTTATTCTACTTTTACCCTGCTGGGCTGTTTTTCTCCATCACTATGGTTTCTGTATAGATAATTATTACTTACAGGCAGAAGTAAATTACTTACTTTCACTAACTGAAAGATCTGAACTTTCAGAAATGTGTTTCAAAATGGTTTTGTTCTGTCTCCAACACTTGTAACCAGACAGAGGCAAAAGCTTAATCTATTGCCTGTGGTACTTCCAATTTCCCACAGAAAAATGCCACTGTTGTTATACTAGATTTAAAATGAGATGGTCTGCCACAAAGCTGAGTTCTTGAGGTGAAAGAGAAAATCCTTAATATAAAGATATTACACTAGAGAGGAGGCCATTGAATATATTTTTGTACAAGCTACAGCTTGGGAGATTAAAATTAGAGGCACTTGGAAAAATATTCATAATCTACTGAGGGCAGAGATCAGTATTATATAGCCTTGAATCCTCCCCAGCTGACTATTCCTCTCTCGGCTATTCAGTGACTAATGACATATTCAGATGACACAGCTTGAGCTGCAAACACTTATGAGGATGGTGAAGTCAAGAAAAGGAACTTAGAAAAGCTAAAAACAGACCAAGAGCAGTCACCAGGTGTGAGGATCTGCCATTTCCTTTGTAGGAGGGAGGAATTAATTCTCTTTGCAGAAGTGTCAGTCCCTACTGCACTGTGGGGCTGGGACTTTGTAAGGAAAAGGGTTGAAATCTCCAGACTGAGCACAGACTCCTATGTAAATGAGGCTACTGGACCACTGAAGAGTTATTGTGGAAAAGTTTCCTATGATCTCCAGCCCACCAGAACAATTCACAGCAGCTCCAGTCTTGCCACTTAAGGTTCCTGAGCTCCAAAGAAGGACTGAGTCCATTCTTTGATCGATTCTTGTCCCCTGTTCTCTTTTTCTTTTGGGCTTTCACTTGGCTATGTTGATCTAGGCACGTGATAACTCCTGCAGACATGGACAGTATATGACAGGGACACCTGGTGATACAATGAGTGCACATCCCCTTATATGATGGAGAGGCAATGTGGCAAACCACATGTGAGTGATTACGGGCTCTGTAGGTTCTTCCAGATGAGCTGGCAGATCAGTGCTCAAGGGAAAGTGCCTTTTCCCGCAAAGACCCTTCTGCTTCTCTCACAGGAAAGTCCCGGAGCTGGGGTGAGTACAGCCGTCCTTGGCAGCATGGATCAGCATAGTTAAGATTCATATTGACATTAATGAACTTCAGCATCTGGCTGACTGCTTCAGTCTTCTTTACTAGCCTTCAGAATAAATCTTTCAGACTGCACAGCAACTAGATGAAACAGTAGTAAACTCAGTTAAGTTAAAGAAGCCATCAATGGTCAAGTAATGTTACAAGCCTGACATCTGACTTAAGCATATGCCATACAAGAACTACTGTAACTGAGCTGAAATCTGAACAGTCGTTCTGCTCTCAGCGTGTATACAGAAACAATAACCTAAATCCTGCCTCCTACCAGCTGCTGAAGTGACCAGACTTTCCAAACAGGCAAATATCTTGTGTGCAGGGCAAGAAGCAGCATGCCTGTTACTGTGCCTCTGAGGATGAGGTATTATTCCAGCTCATAGCTTTGTGAAAAGGTTTATACCGCTGCATATCACTGACCTTGACATGCCACATCTTTTCAAGTCTCTCTCCCATTAAAAGGAGAGAATTCTACAGACTTGCCTGGAATAAATGCAGTACACGTGTAGCATCTGGGAACTGATTTCCTAAAATACAGACTGCACCCACTGACATAAATGGCCCCTTATAAGAAAAGAAAAAAACCCAAGAGACTGTTCTGGAGACTCAGTGCATTGTATCTGCATTCCCAGCAGGGATTTGAGCTCAGGGCTCCCAGGAGCATCAAGTCAATACTCTAAAGTTCTGAAGTAGGTGCATTAGAGTTAAGTGCCGTATTGGCTGCTGCTGCAAAGCCTCATATAAATATTACACCTCACTCTGCAAGGCACAAAATGTTTGGTTTCTGAGTCTATTAATATATAATGAGGATATGGTATAATTAATATTGTTTTGATTCTCCTACAAATCCACATTAATAATAAGAATGCAATGTAATTACTCAAAAAACCTTTTCAATAAATGGCAATTTTTACTGATGAAAAGTGGCATTTGTGCTTTAAGTATTATTTACTGGTTTTCTGAAATTAATAATTATTAGGTTATTGAGCTACAAGGTAATTCATAGTGTTTTTACTTAAACACACGTCAGAAGCTGCATAAGGGAGTTTAGATGTGTGCCATGTCTGATTTTTTTAATACCTTATAAAAACCCTGTATCCACTTGCAAAGTGGAAAATGAAAGGTTTTTGTTTCAGTAAAAAAAAAAAAAAAGTACCTTCCAGATGATTATTCTGTGCATTCAGGTCAGGAAACAGATACCTCTGGATTCTAAATTCTTTTGTAATCTGGAACACCATTGCAAATGTATTTTCATTCACTCAGTAGAGAATTAAAACTCGATATGTTAATAGAAAATGAAGCTAAATTTCTTGGCCAAATTTTGCATATGAATATTGATGCTAACCCAATCAGTGCTGATTTAGAACCATCTTAAAATTTTTAATTTTAGCCTTCACAAGTGTATATGTAAGTTGGTACATGACAAAGCTCCAAGTAATTTGGATGCATTCTTCATATTGCTGTATTTTTAAAGAACCAAGTTCAGTTGCTCATACCTGCATTTTTGAAATTGCTTAATTAAAGACATTTTRGTCCTAAACCTGAAAGAGAAATTCTTCTTTAAGAATGAATCTTCTTAAACCTCTTACACAAGCTTTCTTCAAACTTTGAAGCAGCAGAAGGCGTCCCAGAATGATCAAGCATCAATTTGTCAGAAAGAGAGCTGTTAATTCCTTGAAGTGCATTTTGTCATTGGTGTGTGAAAAGACAGGAATATTGGATTATTTTTATTTATTATGGTATGTATCTCTTATTGGTCTACCCCAGTTTATGACAGCTTTGTGCCTGGAGCTGTGTGCATGAGGAGGTGCTTGGTGTTTGTGTCCCACATGTAGCAGCTATGCAGTATCCAGAACTTAGAGAATCTTCTCTGCAGGTCAGTTTCATCATATCTAGGAGATGAGATCTTGTACCACAAAAATCTGGTGGGTGATACAACTTCTGTAGCATGTTCCTGGAAAATTCAGAGTCCTTCACTGGCACACTTCAGTTGGAGAGGATTAATGGAATCCTATGAAAATTAGTATGTTTCAGTAGGAGGGAAGAGTGTCTTCGTGTGGAGCACTGGAAGTGCGTGAAGAAGTGATATCAGAGCTGGTCTTGCTGAATTTAAAGTCCAGCTATTAAGCTTACAGGTAAGGGAATCCTCTTTTCGTTCCCATAACCCTCAGCTCAGTGACTGCTTGATGGTGGTGCCGGTACGCTGGTGAACGTTGTTGGTCTCTGGAATCTTCCTCTTCACTTGATACTGAGGCAATGAGGTAGTTTCCCCTGACTAGAGTTAATAAATGTGTCAGCAAGAAGTTGAAGATGTTTGAGGTGAAACTGTTATTCATTTATCTATCTCTTATCTCAGAGAGTAGTCAATATGATATGATCACCTTTTCCTCATTAAGTGCTTCCTCATTTACAGCGTATCCATTTCCTATCCAATCTTGAAGCCAATCAGTATCAAATACCAAATGATCTAGAAGTTTACAACTAAGTAGAGTGAAAATGCTGGAAATGGGAAGACCCTCAATAATTCCATGGCATCAGAAAATTAAATTTCTGCAATAACAAATTACGATATAATGAGGTCACATTAGAGGAATAAGAGGCCCAGATGCCTCAATGATTTAATCTGTCTCTTCCTGTAGGCCTGCACCTAATTTTAATGAATATTTTGATAGATAACATATTTGGTTCAAAATAGGTCTTTAAAGACAGTTGTGAGAGTATTATATTTTAAAGATACTATGATAGAAATTCATTTTATTAACTGGCTGATAAGAAAAAATGACTCCGCAAACGTACCGGTATCAGACATACTATTATGACCCATCTGCTCTTATTGAGTAAAGTGACAGTAATATATCTTTATTGGTCTGTTCCTTGAATGCTGTAGAGGCTCATTTTCCTTGTCTAATGAAAAGCCAAATGACACTAATGAAACAGGTACTGTATATGCCTCAACTTCAGGAGAGGAAACAGAATATCAAGTAAAAACCTCTGTAAAGAATCATCAGGTGCATAGGTGAGTCCACAAAAGAGAAAATAAACCCCAAACCAAACCAAGAGTGTTGTTTTATATATTTATATTAATCATATACGTTTTCTGTCTAATGGCAAAGACTGTAAGAAACCCTAAAACAGAGATCTGTCACCTTTTGAGATGAGCTGGAGGAGGTAGTTCTCCGCTTGAAGGAAAAACAATCTTGTTTACAATTTATTTATTTATATCAAGGCTCTGAAGCTTCTCTCTATCCACCATACTATTACTTAAGGACCAAACACAATGAGATCTGTTCTGAATGGTCTCAGGTGAGGCATGGTAGCCCCTTTCTTCCTTAGCCTGGGTCATATGTGTTGTGTTTCATTCTTGTCTGATCTCTTTAATTCTGGTGTGTTGAGACATTGCCCATCACTCTGGTATTCAACTTGTTGCTGTGTTATGATCGTGCCATTTACAAATTCCATAATTTTTCTCATAGTGCCGATTAGCTACATACTTTCAAATGCACTTGCTTTTAACAGGAGTCGTAATGATGTAGCAGTTTTGCAGACAAACTGAATCAAGGTAGTTGTATAAAAGAGAAGTTTGCATGCCTTCCAACAGAATGCATTTCTGACTTTTCAACCATCTGCTGAGTCCTTTTTCCTATGCATATGATCATGGAATTCTTCACAAGACAATCCAGAGTATGGCCAAGGACTCCCAAAAGCAAAGACTTTTTTTAAGAACAAATTTTGGTGAAGTCTATTAAAGGCTTTGAAAATAAGCACTGAGACTTGACCTGACTTCAGAGAGCAGCTAGTGGAACAGACGGAATGGGTGTTATACTCTCTGGTCACCTTGTCTTCTTGGGACCTCATGGTCCAGTGGTTGTACTTAGCACTAAGACCTTCTAACTCATGTGTAGTAACTTGGCTATATATTCAACCTATAAGATATAAAAGACCTGAGAAGAGTACCATGAAAAAAGAAGAGCATAATATCCCAGAAAACTGTGGCTGGCCAGACTGTGTTTTCTGTAGCTGATATTTGAGAATCCAGAAAAGTTGTTCCTCTGAATGTTGCCTTAACCTGGATAATTTAGGAATTTGATTGACTGCAAAAGAATTTTAGAATTTTTAGAATTCCTTAGAACATTTTTCTTTTACTAGAGGCRTATGGCTTAGTTTCAGTTCCTCACCCATGTAATGGGGATTGACAGAGCTGGCTATAGCTGTCCATGTGGAAACTTCAGAAATTTTCATGTATATACAGGTTTCTAAACAAAACAGAAAATCTTACCTGAAAGAATGATTAAGTTCCATAGCCAGGAAGCATCAGAGTTAAAATTATCTTACCATGTCTTATCTCTGAATTGTGCTTATGCATTATGATAAAGTCTTTAGTTCACATGATCCACAACAATTCTTCTTGCTCTTCTGATGAGTGGTCCCATGCATCACAATGCTTCACAACCAAAAGCTGCACTGAACACAAATGTATTCACTTTTCATGGTCTTTTTTTCTGAGTTTTATCACTGTGTCTTCATTCTTTGCAGATATTACTGAATTTATTTATACAACACACCAGTGAAGTAACAGGACGTTATCTCTTTTTTTTACAAATTGGGAGCAGAGACACTGAGACTAAAGCCAAGATTSCCCTATGTCAGATCATTTTTGGAGGATAATTTACAATTCTAGTGCCTAGTTTTTCTGGGCATTCTACTGCTTTTATGCATTCAGAGCACAGTTCGTATCAAACTTTTGCAATTATGAGGGTTTGATACTCCAGCTCTTTCAGATTGGGCACCCAGAAAATGAGACAGTAGTGATCACAGAGAAAGAGTTTGCTTAAATGGTACGATCAGTACTACACAGAAACTCTATGACCTAGACAGAGAAAAAATTCAGAGCTTCAGGACAATAGGAAGCCTGCCTCTTTTCTGGAAATTTTCGTCCTTTTTCAATACATACATCCCTTTTTCAGCAACCAGCCAGACATGGGAGTCCTATGCATAACTGTCCTTTGATTCATCCTTAGGATGAAACTTTAAATTGCATGAGGCAGGACTATTACAAATAAACATGATATACCATGCATATAATTTAAGTCATACAATTAAATACACTCTCATAATGCATATGTGCCATGGGCAGGTTGTAGGTTACCTACAGACATAGCTTGAGGCCTTTCCTAATTTTGAGTTCTTCACCTTGCAAACTTAACATCCAAGTAGTATTTTTTTTAAATAACACTGTCCCAAGTTAAAAAAAAAGAAAAGAAAAAAGAAAATGTCCTCTTAGGCAATCACATCAAGCCCATTTTTCCTTTCCCTCTCTCAGAATCAGCAGGAGCTTCAGATAACAAAGCACAATTGTCTTCAAGCATTGAACTGTCAGTGTCATTTAGTATCCCTGAACTGCTAATTTAAATGTAGACCTTCCTGTTTCTTCCTCCTTCCCCATCCTCAGCTGTAGCTGGGAGACCTCTTAATCTGATTTGGAGTCCACTAGCCACCTCTAAAATGTGTCAACCAGCAGTAGCAGATGTGAAATATAGTTGAAAGAAAGGACACAGTAGGAGGAACTTCCTTAAGGAGCTGATTTTAAGGAGCTGTTCTGACAAGAAACCTGCACCCACTTTGATCCTTGCAGCACCTTGAACAGGCGCATGATTTTGCAATTTGTAGTGGCAGCAGATGTATGGCAGCTTGTGTCAAAGACTGCAAGTCTAATTCTGTCTTTTCTCATTATCAGCTTACAAAACCTAATAAAAAATTCAATATTTGAACACTAATGGCAGCACTGAAACAAGTTTATGATCACACTCTTGTCTCCCTTTATTGCCAGTGCCTCAGACAAAATTACTGTTCATTAAGATGGAGGCTGCAGCTAGTGGCATGCTTTCACTAGTGGGAATTCCTGCTCAGCACATGAGCTTCTTGGACCCCAAACTTAAGGAAGAAAGAAATAACTTTCCTTAAAGTTGCTATTCTGGTATTTTCACACCTCTTTGGATACTGATTCCAGTGTGTACATATGTGACACTGTTCAGACACTGTTCTCATCAACATTGTTCTGATAACAAACCTTCCATCATGTTTCATATGCTCCATATTAGCAACTTAATTTACTTTGTACATACCAGCTTTGATGCTTGTGAGACTTGTCATTCATACATTAATGCTGTAAGATGAAGTTTGCAGAAGAATTGTATATGATTGGAGCATATCTGTCTGAAAGTGTGCTGTTTATTTGCCCTAATAACATGTTCTTGTTTAGTTAGTGAATTTGCCTTATCCTGCTACCTCTTTGGTATCTATTCCTTGATTCTTGCCTTTGAGATGTCTTGAGGGAAGACTCTTTCTCCTTAAACACTCTCTTGATGCCATATAATCCATTCTGGAGCTCCCAATACTTGAGTTTACTGTCCCCTCTGTTCTCCTCCTTCCTTATAGTAAATAGAAGAGCTGTATCTGATGTGTTCAATTACTCATCTGCATTTTGGTGCATATATGACTTCATTTGCAGCCTCTTGCACAGACAGTATAAGTACATTCCATTTCTTTGAACCTGAGACAGAGTATATCCCTTTAAAGACAGCGTGAAACTGCACTTCTTCTTGAGCTAGAAGAGGCATGCTTTAATCTGGTGTCTGATCATTAGCTTTTTAGCTGTATTGTTCAGAAGAGGAAGAGGCAGCAATGATATGAACAGCCAAAATACCAGTATCAGCCTAGTAATGTGTGACAGCTCATGTCTGTGATCTCTCACTGCATTGTGGGAATGGAAGTGCACATTCATCCAGTGCACATATTGTATATTAACTGAGGAGACACTTTTTGAACAAAACCAGCATTCCCGGGTATGCGTTTGCAACTCATTATACTTGGGAATGAAGCCACACATCCCATGAAAGCCACATCTGCTAAAAAACACTACAGCTTGTCAGCTTACTGGTTGCTGTAGGTACTTCAGCCTGGTGATATCCTGCCTGTGCTGGACTCAGCTTAGAGTCTCAGCCTTGTCTATTCCTCCACAGGATGAACAAAAGCTGCATAGAGATTGCCCCTCCAGCTAGGACTTCTGTGGAAATGATATTGGATTGGGAAAGAAAATGAGGCCCCCCCCCCGAAAAAGACTCGTTTTAGAAGGAGAATGAGATCATTAGTGCACAAGGGGAGAATTTTCTCAGATCAGACGGATCAGAGCCCTGGCTATGGTGCACTGTGGTCCCCTCCCAGCAGAAATTAAGGCAGAGGGTCCAGGAGAGACAGGCTGGTGTGTGATCAGATCTTGACTGGGGAAGGATGGAGCATTCCCTCTCCCAAGCTGTTGCCAGAACTGGGATCCAGGAAGACCTCCTSTGTCTGCCAGATTAGACACAGCTACAATACAGCTCCAGTTCCTGTGACCTTTCCTGCCAGAAGACAGAGAATGATTCCTGACCCCACCACTGATCAATCACAGAATCACAGAGTGGTTGAGGTTGGAAGGCAACTCTGGAAATCATCTAACCCAACGCCCCTACTCAAAGCAGGGTCACCTAGAGCAGGTTGATTGCGTTGTCCAGTTGGGTTTTGAATATTTCCAAGTTGGAAACTCCACAGTCTCTCTGGACAACCTGTTCCAGTGTTTGATCACCCCACAGTAAAAAAGTTATTCATATATTTAAATGGAATTTTCTCTATTTCAGTTTGTGCCCATGGCCTCTTTTCATTTCAGTGGGTACCACTGAGAAGAGTCTGGCTCTGTCTTCTTTAATCCTCTCCATCAGGTATTTATATACATTAATAAGTTTCCCTCCAAATCTTCTCTTCTCAAGACTGAACAGTCCCAACTTTCTCAGCCTTTCCTTAAATGTCAGATGATCCAATCTCTTAATCATTTTAGTGGCCCTTCACTGGCCTATCTGCAGTAAATCCACAAAGGATTATGTAAATCTTGTACTGGGGAATGCAGAACTGGACACAGCACTCCAGACGTGTCTCACCAATGCCGAATAGAGTGGAAGAACCACTGCCCTCCACCTGCTAGCAACACTTTTTCAAATGCAGCCCAGGAGGCTGTTGGCTGCCTTTGCTGCACGGCAGCATTGCTGGCTCATGAGCAGCTTGTTGCCASCAGGACTCCCAGGTCTTTTCCTGCCAAGTTGCTTTCCAGCCAGTCAGCCCCTAGCCTCTGCTGGTGCCTGGGGTTATTCCTCCCCAGGGGCAGGACTTTGCACACCCTTTGCTGAACTTCATGAAATTCCTCTCTGCCTGTTTCTCCAGCCCATTGATGTCCCTCTGAGAGGCATCACAACCATCTGGTGTATCAGCTACTCTTTCTGGTTTTGTATCATCTCCAGCCTTGCTGAAGGTGCAGTCTGCCCCATCAACCAGGATATTAATGAAGCTGTTAAACAGGATTGGGCCCAGTGTTGATCCCTGGAAAACACCATTAGAGACTGGTCTCTGGTGGACTTCATCCTGCTGATCACAACCCTCTGAGCCTGGCAGTTCAGCCAGTTTTCAGTTCACCTCACTGACCTTTTATCCAGTCTGTACTTCATYGGTTTGGCCAGCCTGTTGGAAAAGAAGCTTTGCTTCACTTGGTCAGGTGGATCCTATCTCTTCCTGGCAGTCCTTGATACTCAAAGAGTCCCATGGTTGTAAAAGTCGAATCCGTGTTGTCAACACTAGCTGCACAAACATTTATTGACCTGCCACTCCTCTCCAAGCCTTTCTCTCTCACTGGCAGGACTGAGGAAACACCACCTGGGTCCTCAAGCCCTTGGTCCTTGCCCCCAGAGCCACACAATCACACTTGACATGCCCCAGGTCTCCTTGGTACTTATTGTTGGTGCCCACATGGAAGAGCAGCAAGAGGTAATAGTCCAAAGGCCAGATGAGCCCTGGCAGCCTATGAGCAATGTTGTGGATTTGGCAAGCAGCAAACCTCCCCAGACAGCAGGTTGGGTTGGCAGAGGGGGCCTCCGTCCCCTGCAGCAGGGAGCCCCCTGGTATCCCCCACCACTTCCTCCCGCTGCTGCCACAAGGCTTGGGCTCAGCTGGCTCCAATGCTTCATCTGACAGAGTTCCCAGCCCCATCTGCAGCCAGGGCAGTCACCCTACTCTGCWGTCACTGGTCTGCCAGCAGAGTGGGATTTCACCCACCTGCTGCCAGAAGTCACCAGCTTCCAGCCTTCGCCACCATGGGAGTCTCCCTTTCCCAGCCCCCTGAGCTGGGAGACTCATCCATGAGATTCTGCCTGCCCCTCCATGGGTGCTGCTGGGGTTTCGGGCTCTTGTCACTGCAGGACTCAGAGAAGATCTGGTTGATCTCTCTCTTGTCACCTCTGATGCTGGGAAGTCTGCTGACCTCCCACAGCTCCTTTGCATGACACAGACCCTCTGCCAGCACTCACCTGCTGCAGGCGAGGAGCCCATCTCCCCTGCCCCAGCCTTGGCCAGGTGCCTCAGGCTTTTCCTGCAGCCCCAGTTCTGGAGAGTTGCGTCCTCCCTCGGGAGCGCGGGCTGAGTTAAGAAAACTGAAGGTTGTGTCTTCATACGTCCTTACACTGGATGTATGACCCCAGCCATCTTATACATACACCATATACCTACTGGTGGTTACATCATTTAAACAAATAAAGCCCTATATTCTACAAACAGGGAGGAAAGGTGGGTGGTTTTTTATCCCTTATATGCAAGTACCAGAGGAACTCAAACAATTAGGAATATGCGATTTATCTAAACAGACAAATTTGTTTTACCTTGACAGAATTAGTGTATCAGCTAGCTTTAACTCTTGGTACGTAACACTGCAACTAATACTGTGGATTAGTGGTCTTTTCTGACAGATGTGTGTTTTTATTCAGGCTTATTTATTAGAAAGCTAACTGTTTTGATTAGTCTACTATAAAATATAACATGGAAATAATAATAAACTTTTCAAAATATTTCCACAAAGCAGGATGTTATAAAAAAACTGTTAGAAAGAGAGTTGGCATTGTACTGATTTTTGAGTGTAAGCATTTATTTTGAAGGAGATAGAATAGAGAAGGATCAGCGATACTGTTTCATTCTCGTCTGAAAACCTCCTTCCAGATTTTTAAGTCTCTCACAAAGCAATGTCATTTTGAAGATGCAAAATTGAAAAMCACTAAAAATCAGCATTCTTCAAGAATGCTGCTATGCTTTATCCCCATTTGCCAATAGAAAGCATGTGTCTTGAATACCAGTTATGTATCGTTTTAGGAAGGCATAGGACTTCATGAGACAGCTATGGAGCAAACTCCAATACGGTAGCATGGGATAACCTCATTGGTTCCAGAGGCTGATGTTTTTCTGTTATCTCTTGATATAACTGCAGCTGCTATTTAACCCTCAGAAGTTTTAATGGCACACAAAAGCCTTAGGAATAAGGCTCAGCTCAACAAAATTCAGTAGTTCAGTCTTAATGGTAAAACTGTCAGTACAACCCTTAGGAGCACTGAAATCCTCAGTCTCTGAATCTCAGCATGGTGAAAGCAAAGAAATACAGTCCAATCATTAAAGGAGAAATTTTGAAGCCCGTCATCTGGGTTTGAACCAATGTCCACTAAAGAAGTATTTTCACTGACTTCATAAGACTTTGATAGGATACTTAGGTGGAAAGTGCAGGAGAACAGCAGGATGGCTTCCCATGACTCACTCGAGAATGATGGCTTTCCACAATCTCTTTTTTTAAAAAAGCGACTGTTTGTGTAACTGCTCAGAAAAAAAGTGGCATGATGGCCAAGTTTTACCAAGAGACCATACTAATCCCTTAAAACTAAGGGTTGAAAATATTAATATTCCTGTGCCTACAAATAAGCAAAGAAATGCATGTCTCCTCTATTTTTAGGCCCTTTTGTATAAGCTATTAAAGAAGCAAGGAAAAGTACAGGTTCTTTAACAATCCTGTGTAAGTTCCTCTCCAAGATGATAGCTGTCTGGTTATATTGCTGAGTAATAGACTGGAGTTATGAAGGGGAAGTATCCTTCCACCTGTGAAATAGATTCACAAGGAAGTGATGGAGAGTCTTAAAGCTAGGTTATAATGAGTTAAGGTATGATTAATGAGTTGTATTTTCCTTCTTATAGCTCCTGCCTCAGATAACCCACGTGTTTTTAAAAGTACTAGGAGCTGTAGAGAAGCCATCAGGTTAACCCACACACATCACTGGCGATACCTGTGGAGTGCCAGAGGGAGCAGTGGAGCTCTGGCTCAGGATGGCATGCTGTGGGGAGAAGCCCATGAGAGGAGACTACAGGGACTCATGAGGAAGGGGAGGTGTGGAAATATCACCCACAAAACTGTGGTGTGGGTTATCCCACTGAAAAACAACTTTGTCTTATCAGGTGAAACAGAGTTTATACAGATGAAAATACGATAGATGTCTGGCAGTTGTGGGAATAGTTAAGTACACATACACATACTTCTCAGGCTGGTGTACAAAATGGTCCCATAAAAAAAGCTTCACTGAAGTGAATAGGAAGCCTGGTTAGATAAGAAATTTGGAAGCCACTTTGTGTGAGGTTAGCCTGCATCATCACACTGTTCGTCAACACATAGCAATCAATTTTCTGCATGGTAGTACTATGTGTCAGCCGAGTTTTGTTGATGTAAAGCTGCTTCTTCATTTCTTGTGCCCTTCTAGAAGGTGAAGATCAGCAAAACTCAGACCTCTGAGAGCGAGGAAGTTGGCTGCTATTTCATTACTGCCATCTTTAAGCTATACCCAATACTTGCAACATTCAGCCAGTACAGAGCACTGAGAGCACAGGTGCATTCTCCTACATGAGACAGAGCTCTTTAAAAAAAAAAAAAAAAAAGATTAGCTGGACCAAGGGAGTTGTAGCTGTCTCTACCATAGCCTCAAACAGACTGTGCTAGAAAACACCATTCTGCTGCTTTATGGTCCCTCCCTCCTYCCCTTTTCAAAATCCCCACACTGTTTTACAAAAGATGTCATTTAACACTAGACTTCCTCCCATCCATCAAAAAACCCACAGACATTCCCAGAGTCCACTTGGTACTAACAATTCCCCTGGTAAGGAGAAACAGCTGTTAATACAGCCCTGGATCTCATCAGTGAAATAAGCTTTGCTGAATGTCTTTCAGTACGTATGAAGTATGTGCACAGGGAAGAGATGCTCAGACCCCTGGCCTGTGGAGCAGTTTCTTTAACCTTATATCTCAGTTGTAGCCTTGCCAAGCTTCTCTAGCTCCCCCCACTTACCAAAGTAAATGCAGCTGGAATAAAAACAGATCATTCCCAAGGGCTATTGCCCACAGCACACAGTTAAGGTTAAACAGCTTTCATCTTAATTTGGTTTTCAAAGGCTTGATGTTTCTCAAAGTCGGCATTGTGCAAGAGCAAGATACAACACTGGACACACTCAGTGCTGGATTCATTAAATTTTTGGTGYTGAATCCTGTGATAACATCTAGTTTCTTTGGACTGAATGGTACAATTTTCAGGTCTTTATTTTTAATTTTAGTCTTTCCTCTTTGTGTCACAAATGTATAGGCTGAAGAGCATGCATATAGAATTCTTCCAGCTCAGAGGAGTGACATATGAGAAATAAGTACATGCAATTTAAAATAATTCTGCTTGTTCTCAAGCCACCTATAAGCATAATGAAAGCTTAGTGTAGATTCGTTATTTGGTTTAGTGCAGAAACAAACAAGAATATATTGAAACTTTTGTCATTACGTGGCTACACTGAAACATGTCAGGAAGATGAATCATGGAATCATGGTTTGGAAGGAGATACTCCTAAAGACAGTATGGTGGCATGCATTATTAAAGCTGGCCTTTTTGATTCTATAAATCATGTCAAATATATCCCAAAATATGTTTAATTACAGGTGACAGAAAAAACTTCATATGTTAATGCTCTGCTGGTTGACCCAACATAAATTCTTGTTAAAAAATTATAAGCCTTAGAGTCAAGTCCCTGGAGGGTCCCCAAAGCATTTCCTGGATAATAATGATGCAATAGTTTCCTATCCTATTGATGGTTGTCCCAGAGCACCTCTGAACAAATGCTCCCGTTCCCTGAGAGCCGCTCAAGTACCAGGATGCTGCTATAAATGGTTGAAATGTGATGCAGTTTCCCCTTCAACTTCCTCCAGCTCAGCCTAATGGGGATTAAGAGCCATTAAAGGCTCTTTGCAGCATATGCAGTTGCTATTGATCAGTTGTTTTAGCCAATGATCTGATTACAACCGTCTTCTCTTTTCAGGGCTTTACTGGCAGAAAGAAACATACAAACATGCAATAAAAGGTAAGGAATGAAGGTACCAGACCTTTCTGTGTGTGCTAAGATTTTGTTTAGTTGCTAAAATGAAAGACTACCATGATCTTTGTCCATGAGTAAAGGTTTCTACCCACAAGCCAAAAGTAAGTTTGAAGTAAAAACAGCTATAAGAACAGAGCTCAGAAAATTTGTTTTGCCAGAGCATGACCCAGTGATCTTGCATTCTTTGCTGAATGGTGGGACAAGTTAAATAAGATGAGCATGGTAAATGCTTTCACCACTTCATTGGTGTAAGTTCAGGAAGACTTCTGAAAGTCAGGAGTGCAAGTTCCTGTCCCCTGGGACTGACAAAGTAATTGAACCCTGCTTTTACTTTTGCTGAGTCAGCATTCAACCCACTAGGCTTTTTCACAAAGGCCAGGTACTACTTCCACATCTTCTTAAAATAACCAGCTGTAACTCTTTGCTATACTGAGCCCAATTATATACCAATTAAGTGTGCTTTGAAAATAGATACTGGATTGAGTCTCTGTGAAAGGTAGTCTGGGCAGCAGTATGTCAACCTTCTGAATCCTTCAGAACTGAGGCAGCGAGAGATGGCTTCCAGGTCCCCAGACTGAGACTGTAGAGGAATGCATAGACCTGAGGGTGGTGAATGTCAAATGTGTAGGTCTCCAGTGAGGGAAAATGTAGGTGAGCAGAGCCTTTCTGGATAGCAATTTTCAGTGTAGGCACTCAGTCCTATCCAAATCCTTGTTTTGGTACTTATGTCCATATTGTGTCTTGAACACTTATCCTCAGAATGATTTTTCTGACAAGGTGAAGAAGGAAGGAGGGACACTGAAATAAGAAGACTGCTACAGGAGGCCTGAGTCAAAAGAAATTCCTGACAGTTGTGATGGTCCTTTGTAGTCTCAGCATTTATTTCACAGTATCAGAATGGCCCTTGGGGAAAAGATTAGGCTTCATTTGCCTTACTGTGACAGTCTTTTATGAAATGGTGGTAGAGCAGGGATAGAACATAGGCTCTCCTGTTTAAAGCAACAGAATTTCTGATAATTCACTATTTCAAAGTGTGAACAGGCATTAGGTTTATGAGAATAGCTTTAACAGTTCACACCTGTGATCCCGAATGTAAAGGGTTAACTTTCTTTTTGTAGCTAGACAGGAAATACAATACAGACACTTGCTCCTTTCTCAAGGTCTAAATTTTTTTTGGAGAGCAGTCCCTTGCTAGTGAAGCCACAGATTTGCTCAGCTAGTAGCACATACCCCTACTTAGGTGGTCCTAGGAATCTTTCAAGATATTGTCCAGGTAGAAAGATACATAAGCGCTATCCAACATTATGAAAATGCAGTATGGATGGGGTGTGTAGGGTAGAAATGAGATCTCTGACTGACAGTGAAAGGAAATGTTAGGGACAGAGCTAAACTTAAGAAAAGAGACAGGAGAGAGGTGTCTTCCTATTTGACCACTGCAGTAATTTGATCTTGATTCCTAAAAAGGACAGGCCATGTTTCATATTTCTCCTCATTTCATGATGAAGTACATCCCAGAACAGTTTGGAGGTCTATAAAGGACTGAAGAATCCTCTGTGCCCAAAGAGACCTGCCACAAAGGACAACAAATTGCTTCAGAAGCATAAACATGATCAGAATTACACTTGCTCGTCTTTGGAAGTTCCAGCATTTATTGGCAGCTGAATGAGTCCCTAGAGTACTTTGTTGTTTTTAGAAAGGACAAAAACTCAGACAGGGCACAAATAAGCCATCTAGTTCAGCAGTACCCTGAGGGAGGAGATTGCAGCCCTGTTTTGAGCTCTGATAATTTGAACACATTTGTTTGCTGTAAGTATAATGTAGAAGTTCACAGAACATTTTATCGAGCCTGTATTCTTGAACATTTTTCTTTCCTTGATATAGTTTCCAGCTGAATAACTTACATATAATATAGATCATTGCTTTTGATAACTAAAAGATCACAATGCTTTAAAACCTTGACTCTGGTGGATAATGCCGGAGAGCAGGCCTACCGTGAAACAGTCTCAGAGCTCAATAGATCAGGTTGTTGATTGTCTTTCTACAGCAGGAGAATTTCTGGGTGGGCTTGTGCTGTGTCAGGTGTTCCTGCACCACTCAGAGACAGCATGGAGCATATGTGTCCTTGCACTCTGCTGCCTGGGTGGGGAGAAGTCATGTGTTATTCTGAACTTCAGGCTAGCAGTGGGCTGAGAGTCAGCAGCACCTGATGACTGAGAGGCCACCAACACAGGCAGCTGTGGTGAGAATCAGAAGGATCAGAGCAGATATGACCACACCGAGAGAAACTATGAAGAGCTGTTACAAGTACCACACCTATAGGTGTTTGGAAAGGGAGCATACTGTTGTAGGCCTCTGTGAGGGAAAGGAAATATGTAACTGTGGACTAACAGGTGGACCCATGATGAGAAGTAGGGGAAGTAAATGGAAAGATGGAATGCTTTCTACTGAGGCTTTCAGTGCAGCTCGTGGGAACCAAGACAGTTTCAGTGACATGACATATAAGAGAGAAGCCTCCAGTAAGTTCCTCCGCAAGGGAAAATGTCCAGCAGCAGCATACAATAGTCATAAAGCATAAGGCACAGCTCTTCTCCAGTCAGTTGCTGGGGCCCCTACCTTCTTTTCCACCTTCACAGCCTGGAATTCAGGTACTCCTTCACTCTCTGGATATTCAGTATTTACATCTCTGAATATTACCTATAGGACCATAATGAGCAAGTAATCTTGCCATACTGGTTTGCCTTATTGCGTGTACTTAGGTCTTATGCAGGGCTGCCTTCCCTCCAGCAATGTAGATGGAGAAACTGGATGCAGTGGAAATGCAGCCAGCAGCTATTTGCTATAAAAAGCTAATCGTCCTTTGTGGACCATGAGAGGAATGGCAGAAATACTGCTTAAATTCTGGACTGCTTACACTATACTTTGATGAAAGAGTGTCCTGACACTGGGTCAGTGAGACAAGTTCCTCCACATTGCAGTCATTGTTTGCAACAGCAGTGGGTGGGAATTTAAAACATGACTTTAAAAATCCACAATGCTGACCACTTTTGATACTGAAAATCATGTGATTTTAGTGATAGGATTATTTTACTAATCTTTTAATAGTGCCTGGCAGAATCCCTGTGCTGCTTTACTGTCTTGTCTTAGAATCCTTGGCTCAGAATGGATGCCATTTTTCATGACTTTATATGGAAATAAGTCTGAGTTAAAGATGTCTGCCATTTCCTCAGAGAGGCAACCTTAGTGAAGGGGGTTACCTGCTCCTCTTATTTTTCATTGGGAATGCAAATAGTCAAATAATGATATGGGCTGGACAGGGAGAGTGGGATATGCAGAGCTAAAGCAAAAAGCAGAAGCAAGAAGAAAGGAGGGAAAGATTTCTAGTAACTTAAATTTGTAATAAATTTGCTGATGAATATAGGTAAAACCGTATACTTACAGGGAAAACTGTATAATTGCTGTACTGTTTCTGTTTTGGTTTTGTATAATGTAGTTTGACTCATTTGATAGGAATCTGGTTATTTAGATAATGGTTATAGTACTTCTGTTGAAGATGATGAAAAAGGTGTATTTTTAAAATATGTATTTTCTACATCTTACGAGCCTATAATTCCTGTCTTAACTTTATGCAAGCAGATTTTCAGTTCTGGAGTCTTTTGTGCTTCTAAAGGTATCAACATTTAGGTTATTAAGTCTTCTAACTTTTAGAAAGTTGGAAGTTTACCCTAGATGAAGCATCTGGGGCAGTTATGTCTCATGTAATGCTTAATGGCCCAATAGCTTGGTAGACCCATTCATAATTCATCAGGCATCTGATTAAATGTAGTTTAGTCTGACTCATGTGATAGTGTTTGAGGCTAAATTAAAGGCAGAACATTATACTTGCACAACTTGCCAATATATGCTAACCATGTAGAATGAACTCTCTCCTGATTAAAATACATGACCCACTTTATATGTTTCTGTATTCCAAGGAATATAGATTCCTTCTTCTGAGATAGCAAAACTTTCTGTTTGCATTGATAAATTGTTTCCTCTTTTTCCCTCTTTTTTCTTTATTATTATTTTTTCTTGAAAGGAGCAGGGCAGGCTTATACTGCAAATCTTTTATATCTATTGCATATGTAATGATCCACACAATAGATTCATGGGTCCAAGCCTAGGCATATAAAAGTCACTTGGGCAGCTGATAAAAATGATTCTTTGTTCTTGAATGTTATGCAAAACACAACAGAACTGCATTTTATTAGTTTTGCTTCTTTGTTTTCAAGTAAGAGAGTCTGGTATTATTTATAACTTCACTAGTTCTATGTCAGGTTCATTGTAGGTTTTACAAAACATGTTAAGTGACTGCAGTACAATACAGTGTTACCATTTATATAGTGATGATCTTTATTTAACAACGTAGCTCAGGAAAAATGTTACTCACTGTATAGCTCTTGAAAAGTCATAGAAAATGGGGTCACTGAAAATGTTGGAGCAGAGCAGCCACTATTCTCATCTTCAGGAAAAGAAATGAGTAGTTCTGGCAATTAATGGTACGAACATTTAATTGCTAAGTATAGTATAAAATGAAAATGTAATAGGTTTATATAACCTCACAAGGATAGTGGAACCATAAATAATTAAAAATGTGAATTTGTAAGGAGATAGGTCTTACAGGTAAATGTGATGTCCCGTTCATAAAAGGTTAAAGATCAGACACACTGAGGGAACTCAACAAATGTTAATAAGCAGTCATCAGATACTCTCCTTTAGTTAAGACTGAATTTTGCATTTAAAAAAGGAAATCAACTTTGTTTTGTTTGAAAATTGTTAGGTATTCTTCCTGTTTGAGTACAGAGTACTATTTCTGAGAATTCCCAAGTAAATTCACTAATTAGAGTTAAAGAACCCTTTTAAAATTCCCTTTAAGGAAAGAAATATCAAATCTTTTTTGTTGTCCTGAGGGATCTTGATAACACAGACTCTTAAACTCTCCACAGAATTAAGAGTCACTGGAATATTATGCATATGCTATATTTGAAGATTTCTTTAGGAGCGATGATCTTTCTATATTCATAAATCATTTTCTCCTACTGCAAGGTTAGCACATAAAATATTCAGAAAAACTAGCAAGAAATTACTGTCTTTCAAATGGCTGCCATCTCCCATTGTTCATAGGCATATGGCCAGAGTCTCACCTAAACAAAGGCGACCATCTTCACCAGTCTTAAACAGCCTACTGAATCCTAACCAAGGGTAATTTGGCTTCATTCTCATTGTAAATTATGGAAAGAAGCAGTCATATTTGTTAAGGCATGCCCTCAGTGGGCCCTGAAACATATAATTTTACAACCATTATTAGAGATCATACCAGTCTATTAACACTCAGATGATGAAATTAGACTTCCCTGTTACTCTATCTTGATCTAAAGCCAAGAATTTTTCAGATTAAGTATTGAGAAATCAACAAGAAGGGATAGATGGAGGTGGGTAAGAGCTGGAGGTGGGTAAGAGGGAGATGGAAAGAGAGAGAGCTGTGTATAAACCATATATTTATGGTACTGCAGCACAAATGCTTCAGTCATCCTTAATAGCTTGACATGCACATTTATGGGGGAAATTAATGAATGGAGGCCTGTGCTAGCTGACAAGAAAGATCTATTGGGGAGGAGCACTAGTGGGTTACTCTCATCCTTGATAAAGAGATGGGGCAGGTGGGCTATGTATTTCCACTACTCATTGGATGCCAGCAGCTGGAGCAGAAAGCATGTGTAGGACCAGACTGGGGAAAGGAGGAAAAATGTTTCACTGGTATTTTTGTGATTCCAAAGCAGAATGCATTTTCACATGTGTTTTGCCTCCCTTTCAGTACCTCTTTGAGAATATTTGTAAAACAATGGTTTGGCCATGCAGCTGTTAATGGAAAATGATTTCTGGGTGGCTAGATTTAAAAAAAAAAAAAGTATGGTTCAATGGCAACAAGACTTATTTAACGAGAACCCAGACTCCCTTGGGAGTAACTCAGGAATAGGGCACTCCCAATGAGAGAACAGAAACAGTAGCATGTGACATTGGCATCCAACACTGTAAAGGACCATCACAGTGAATTTGGGAAAACAATCCATAATCTGAAATATGCCTGTACAACATATTCTTCGTTTCCTAATACTGAACACATTTGTAAACATTTGTTGATTGTTAATTCTCTGCCAGGAGAAAAAGAACAATCTTGCTTGGACTCGCTCCTCAAATAGCATAGTTTGTCTCCTAATTGCAGTTTTTACCTTCTACCTTTTCCATGAAAATAATCTGTCAACCAGTTTCATTTCCAGCCTCCTAACCAGTGTCTTTGGAAGGCTAGCTTTGTGCTGCTGTACTTGTTTCTTTGTGTGGAAAGAAAGTGATTTGCTTTTTGTATGCTATTTATAGAGAGCTTCTTCACAGAGATGGCATCCCCTCCCCCAGATGGCTCTGAGCATCCTCATACTGCGGCTACCCGCCACCTGATGTCCTATTTTCTCATTGGCTCTAGCTGTTCCTGAACCTTGTGACTCCTGTGAGCTCAGGCCCAGCTGTACCAGCTCCGAATCTCCTGCAGTGAGACATAATCTTCACTTTCACTTCTATCATTTGTCCCTAATATGCCAAAGCATCTGAACAAGTGCTTGCATTCATTCCTAGAGTCCCTTGTCCTAGGTTCAGCCTAGAGGTCACCATGGAAATAAATGTATTCTTTCACTTGCTGAGTTGGTAAGCAGCTCTGTTACGAGATCACTGTTACTTACAGGAGGACTGTAACCCATATCATTACATGAGAGACAGATATTTTATATTCAGATGACCTCTTATTTCCTGAAATTGTAAATACTGTCTCACCCTACATCTGTTGTTCAACTGAAAGTCAGGCGACCGATTAACTTTCTCAATAGGATTTTCCTGCCATTATAAAGCCAGGTGCCTGTGACATGGACACTGAGAAAGTGTTTTGTGATTTTAAGCTTGACAGAAATCAGGCAGGAAACGCAGATGAGAGAAATGTCACACTTAGGCAATGATAACCTTAAATATCAGAGATTGAGCTCAGATATGTTTTTTCAGACCATCAGAAAGGTTCGTGAAATATGTCTGTTTGTTCATTCCTCCAGGAGACCCTTTCTGTTCTTACATCTCAGTGTGTTATGATAAATAATGCATTGCCTTCCCAATAGCCTTGATAAAACTGCTTCCTTAACCATATGAGGAGTACATTTCAGAAAGAGAACAAGCAGAGCACAGAAATGGAAATTAACCCCAGGACCGCCAACCTCCATTAGCAGTAATGGTGTCTGACAATTCCGGGGTTAAATGAGAAGTAGGTGCCTTTTTACTGAGTTCTGCTCTTTGTTCTTGCTTTAGTGTGTGTCATTGTGGAGACTGTCATGTAAGGTTAATGACAGCCTCTCATTACCCTTGTCAAATATGTAATAATGTGGCCCAACAACAGGGCTGAATGGCTCCTGCTTGTCAGACCCCTATGTTTTGCCTAGCAGATGGTCACTGTGTTTGGAGAGGCCCTCAGATCCATCAGTGCTATCCTGAACACGTGTGTGAGGGAGGCATTTTTCCCTGATGGGACAATTCATGGACGGAATACTAATTGGGCACAGCAAGACAACTGGGGATTTATTTATTTTTATTCCTGATAGAAATACGTTGTGTTACAGGGAGGGGTGGGGGAGGGAGAGAGAGGCAAAACCCCATTTCTCCCGCTGACAACCCTTTTTTTATTGTTAGACTCCTTAAACTGGAAAAATCTCCACGTGTTATGCCTTACACTGAAAATATGGGCTCTTCAGCTACAGCATTAATGGAGGCAGAAATACAGACTTTGGTCAACTTTTGATGCCACATTTTGAAAATCTGACTTCTGTTCTCCTACCTCTTAAAAAAGAAAACAATGATGTTGCTTATACACTACAAGCTTTGGAGARGATCATGTTAATGTATCCCCTTGATATTACCTCCCTAGTTATTAAGATTAAATATTTATGTTGTGGTAGCTGACCCTCCTGTGTTAGGTAGTGTGCAAACAGAAAATATCTGTTCCTTCTCGAGGGAACATAACCTCCTTTAGCGTTAGGTTAGTGATGTAGAAGGCAGTAGTTTGTAATGTCAGATGTATAATTGACCTGCTCTAAACAGTTAGTGTATGTAGCCTTTGACCACACACCCACAGCTCTTAAGCAGAGAGCCCTTTGCAGCAGAACTTAGGCATCACAGAGGCTTGGACTGGGAATGCCCTGGTCACATAGAGAGTTTTAGGGTTTTTCTTTTTTTTTCCCCCCTTTATTTTAGAAATGTTTTAACTCTTTATTGTTCAAAATACTGTCTTTAAAATACAAAGCTAGTGCAAAGTGATGTAGTATCATCTTTTCCCATTTGGGAAAATTTGCACTAATGGAACTCCATTGTTCTTTGTTGAAAATGCCTAATATGAGCAGCCTGCACAGCCATAAAATAATGCTTTATCTGATGTGGTTAGGTACAATTCGTCTACATCAGGGAGTGGGATTGATGTGACTAAAATTAGGGTAGTTATAATGGTGCAAATGTTCTTAATGTAGACAATATCTCAGTCTGCAGAACATGAAAAATTTGTTCTGAAAAGAATAATCGTCAGCCCTATTTGTTTCAGAGGGATGTTAACACTCAAACTTAAATATAGCAGTGTAGAAATCAACATGGTTAACTACTTCACTGCTAAGCCTTATAATGGAGATGATCCCTATCACAAAGAGCTTTTGTTATCTTCATAAGAACTAGATTTAAATAATCTAATACAAAAATAACTGCRGGCAAGTGCACTGGTTGCAGTTGAACTTTCAGCATTTAGATTCTTAAAAACTTCTATTGCTAACTGTAATGAAGCAGCCCCGGAGATCCAGTCTGTACTCTGAAAGTTCTGCAGAATTGCAAGCTTTTGCAGCAGAAGGTCAGCTTGTTGCAGAATTCATATAACCAAGCCCATAGCAAGCTAAGAAAAAAACTAAGAGGCAGGAAAAAATATTTCGTCTAGTCTTTCCCAATGAAAAGAGATGAAAAACTCACATGGAAAATCCTAACCACTCCAAGAGTATAAGGAAAGCAGTGTATAAAAGCTACCCCCTAAGAAGGTCCACAGGTCTTTCTAGGAGGTTTAGTCTCTTCACTCTCCCATTCCTTTCAAGCCTCACTGATATTTCTAGCAGCTAAATGACTAATTTTCCATTTTTAAATGACTCTGATTAAAGCCACATCCAAAAGTGGAGGCCTAAAGGGGAGAAGCATATACCAGCTTAGGGACCTGATCTTCTGGGGCTGTGGGTGTGCATATGGGAAAGTGAGAGGGACCTTTTCCGCTGCCAGTCTGGCAGCAGTTTTCTAAAAAGATTCTGTCCCTCTGCAGTCAGGAGCCTTTGCTACTTCTTTAAAGAGATTTGCTGTGAATCTTACTCAAGTTGGCATAGTTTCCTTTTCTATCTACCCCTTCTCTTTTACTGAAAYGGCAAAGAAACAGGACATTCATGGTAAATAGCTAGTTCAGTGGATACCTGCTCGTTGATACTGGTGTTTTTCCTCACAGGAGGGATCATAAGAAGAGAAGAGAAGAAATCATAGGAAGTTACTGGAGCTTCCCAAGAGAAAACAATGAGAAATAGAAAAGATGCGGTATCTGAGTCAGCTTTCTACTGTGCCCACACACATGATGATACACTATATCCTAGGGCAATGAAACACCAGGAAAAATAGTTGTTACCATGTGGTATGTCCAATATATTAAGGAGACTAGTGAAATATGTAGTGACTTGTGTAGGCCAAAGTTGCTATTAATATATGTGAAGATGCTAAAGGAACAAAATTATGTAAATAAAGATGGCAGTTAAAACCATGGACGTTCTCAGTACATATCTCTGAAATTACCAGACCTGTAATAAAATCAACAGCCATCTCTGCTAGCTTTCTCAGACAGGGCTTTTTGATGGAATCCAAAACAACACCAGCAYGGCAGCTAAAAACTCCACTTTTTATGTAAGTCCCTTTCTAATGCACAGGGCTGTGGATTGAGCTTGTAATTTTTTTGTCTCTATAGTCACTTTACTAATGCAGAGCAGCTCATGATTTTGTAAAATGCTCAGAGATAGACAGAACTCCCATACGATTCATATTTTAAGACAAAAGCCCTCTGACTTATGGGATACAATGCAAACCTGGCAACTTTTTGGCTGACCAGGAAAAGTAGTGAATCCAACAGCAGGTTAACAAAAGGCTGGGGAAGTAGCCTGATTTTGCTGCCTTTAATTATTAGTGAGAATTGAAGTGCAAAGACATTCTTTTCCAAAAAGCAGAGTATGGGGGGAAAAGGTGAGAAGGCAGAAGTCACTAAGTGACCCATAGACTGTAGAAAAATAAGTGTAGAGGAAAGAGCAGTAGCTCCTAAGCTCCCAAGCTGAAAGACAGGGATGGGAACAGTGTCTGATATGATCATTCCCTCAGAGAATGAGAGTGGGCCCAAAATGTAACCCCAGAGATGAAGAAATGCCTGACTTCAGTACTGAGATGCACAGCTAATGGCTTCAAGGCAATTAAAATGAATTGGCTGAATTTGTTTATTTGAAGGTAGTAAGAGTGAAAGCTCTCCTGTTCAGGAATTCAGGTAAGGCTTGTCTCTGCCTAGGGAAGTTGGGGAGACTGATTTGACTGATAGAATATATTATATCTTACTGTTTAAAGAGTATTGATATACTGGAGCAGAGATACATAACACAGAGCTACATAGCTCTTTTTCCTAAGCTGCCTGTCTTCTGGACATGACGTGGGAAAGGCATCAAGTTATCTGAGTGTCAATAAATTAGACTTCATATTTATGGGTAGTGAGCAAGTTTGAAAGTGTCAATTCCCAAACTCCTATAAAGCCCAATTCTTACAGTATTTACCATACTTAGTAATTCTCCTATTACAGATTATAACATAAACATGGAATAACTCCTCCACGGTTGCCAACTTAGGCCCAGGAAGAGAGTGAAGACCTGCAGAAGGAACAAAAAGGTCTCAGGGTAGCTGCATGGTTGGGAGACAAAGTTGAAGACAGGAGGTGAATAATGACTTTTGGAGTTGGGGGGTGTAAGCTAGCCGGGGTCAACTAATCAAATGTTGTATTCGGGTTAGAATTCATTACCTGGCAAAATTTGATATAGATGTCTTTGGGACTTCTCAAGAGAGCTCCAATGGTGAGGTCATAAAATAATCCTACTTTTTAGGTGTCAGAACCTGGACAACAATGTTGCAGTTGCACACATCTAGAGACAATGGAGGAGAGCAAGAAAAAATAAAAAATGAATAAATCCAAACATGGATCAAAAACTTAGTACCTTATTTAAAAAATAAAGGTAATAGTAATTTAGAGTCCAGTTTCTTAATAAGCTTGAATTCTTGAACTGAGCAGCACTGGGAATAAAGGCACAAGTCCACAGTATCACATAAGACAGACTTTGCTGCCCAAATTATAGAGTGGGGATCAGCTTGGACTGCCTGTTCTTCAGAACTGACAATGCCTGTCTTCTTGTAGGAGCGAGATAGCTATGACARTTACTATAGATGTCTAAATAAGGTGTCACAACTTTCTCCACTGACAGCATACAGAGACAGTTTAGCAGTTCTGGACCTTGAGCAGTTTGCATAGCTGGGTGGGACCATGCTTTAGGTACAATCCACCTTTGGGAGAATATTATTGTAATGAGTATAAAATTTCACTAAAAGCTAGTCATTTACAGCAGAATTCTTATCCTTGGTTCCTTTTGATTGGTGTTCTCACTTGAGTGGCAGAGACTAAAACCAACATCTATTTTTTTTAAGAGTGTTTTGGAGTTAATAGAGTAGATGGACCATTGTATTAAATGTCAGCTTCCTCCACTCATCAAGCAGCAGTGAGCCACAAATTTGATTTCCTTAACTGAAGATTTGTACTTCCCACAAAGTTTGACATTTTTTTCTCTTAATTACTTGACTTCATGCAAAAACACCGAATAACACAAAGAATCGGACCTGGACATATTTAACTACTCTCTAAAACAAAGAGAAATGCATCTTATTTTTTTATGGACAGCCAGGATTGCTCTGTTCCTAGTTGTTTTGATGTGGCCCTCTAGTTCTTTAAAAACACCAACGAAAACATTTTCTGGATAACAAAAGCTTAAACTTAAAAAAATGAAAAGTTTTCTTCACTTCTTAGCTGTCACTTAATTATGACTGTGGAAAGCAAAGTGATTTGAAAAGGCACAGATCATTTCTTTTTGGAGTAAGTGGCAAATAGACTCTTCTATGTAGCAGGGGAAAAAGAGCAAAGCTATCTTGTCTATTTGGAATGGCTATAATTTAATTGGCTCCTATGGATCCCTTATTAGTTAAAAAATATTGGAGACTCTTTGAAGCCTGCTTTTGCTTCCTATTTAAAAACATCTTGTCAATCTTGCCCACCAGCTGCATTATCAGAAAGGAAGTGTATGCATTTTAAGAGTGCAGTGAAAGGTCTATGTGTTTTTTCCTCCATTTTTTTTTCCAAGACTGAGAGAGCAGCCAGGAGTTGAGAAGTAGTAGTGTTTCCTAGCTTACCCATGACTTTTCTGACAGTGCAGTAGAGCAGAAGGCTTCCCTAGTGCCTATTTTTCAGTATCACACCCAAGTATTGTGTATATAACTTCCACTGGGATGATTTCACTGTATTTCACTTAAAAGGCAAAAAGATCCCTGCAGTTGCTAATGATACCCAGCTAGACACAAAATTCAAATGCACTGTTCTGTTTCCTCATGTGACCTTCATGTCAGGCTACTCCAAATGGTCACAGTCCCTAGAAAAAATGACAGCCTGTGGAAAATGGCTGACCAAAGAGCCATATCTATCGGCTGTTGGTAGGAAGAAGGCATGCAGCTCATCCCCTGCCCACGGCGCTAATGATGCACCGCAGTTTTGCTCTGAGGAAGACAGGAGAAACATTGGCAAGCCCAACTTCCTCTCCGAATTGCTTCCTGAACCAGGATGTCCTCTCTTCTGGGAGGAGCTCTGATGTGTCTCTGTGCCAACAGTCCCATTTGGCTCACACAATGATTTTGTTACCTAACTAACAGGGTAATGATAGTAGGGTCTTTTTTATTATTATTTGATTTCTTCAATATCCTTATGGATTTTTCCAAAATCTGAAGTCTGCTATCAGAGTCCCTTTTCATGAAAATACGGATAAGCAAGATATACATCTGTACAGATGGTTTTTACTCTAATTCCCCTGCTAGTGGTAAATTTGATTAGGAAAAAAGAAAAGTACTGAACAAATATTTYAAAAATCTGCCAGCCGATTAAATCACACTTTCTCCCTATCTACTYGGCATGTGAGGTCAACTTGGGCATCATTTTAAATCTTCTAGCTTAGATTACGATCTTTAAAATGACATTGAGCTTGCTTTGATGTTTCATGTGAATACAGGACAAAAGCCCAGGAATTAAATGATTGCTCATATTGCAGCATCATAATAATATAGCCTCAAACTGCAACCAGAAAGCAGCAAATCCATCTACCTCAGAAATGTTTGTGCCTCTACACTGAATAATGCCACTAGTTTTACTAAAAAGAAAGTAAAAGTGCCCAGAGCCGCAACCTAGATTTTTGACAGGATTCAGAGGGGTACCTGGGCTCAGCTTTCCTTAACAGTTTATGGCACTGTCTGTTTTAACTGTCTGCTTCAAGATATGTGGAAAGTCCTTGGTGTCAGAAGTTGGAATTGTACCTTGTTTTAGTAAGGTCCTACCATTTTGAAGTCCTGTAGGATCAGACTGCAGGTGCATACACAATTAGTGGTCCAGCTTTCCTCATAAACATTTTCGCACTGCAGCGGTTTCCTAGGTCTAGTGGAAGGTAGCTGTCGCGTGAAGTCATGATGTTCATTGGACCAGATAGAGTTGAGAACAAAACCGAATTATCAGGGTTTACTAAGTTGCTGCCCATCTGCTGAGCTGTAGTAATTTTCCATTCTCAGCCTGTTCCAGTTGTGAAATAATATGGCTTAGCACTAACCTCTTTCAATTAAGTTTAAATTGAAAGGCTTAAATTAAGTCACAGCACTAGACGCCTGGTATAGGCTAACAGTATGCCCGTAGTCATCTACTGATGGTTACAACAGCTTGGTCAAAGAGCAGTAGCCTGGTAAGCTGTTTTAACTTGGTCACACGTCAAAGCTTTCAGTTGCCCTTGGTCACTCTTATAAATGACCTTGAAGATGGTGCTTCATGTATTAAGTAAACACAGCATCCTATGTGGAGTGAGCGATAGGGACAAGCACTAGGGTAAAATGCTGCCAACAGCCAGCACTGCTGAACTTGCCCCACACAGCCTCCTGAACCAGCTGTAGGGTTGCCAAGGTCTGARTTACCTAGCCCCTGACCATTTCAGTAGCGGTCCTGGAGATCACAAAGCCCTGGCTAAATCCATCTGACAGGAGAGGACTCCTCTGATCAGCTCTATGAGCAAAACTAAGCTTTTCATGGCCTCCTATGGAGACGTCCCAGAGAATCCATACCTGTAGCTGCTCTAATTGGCTTCACTGGAGGTTGTAAAACTTATAGTTCAGGCCTTACTGCTTTTCTCCACCTTAAGATAAACTTACATGAAAAATCTTATGCTTGTGGATCATTGATTGAAAGTTGATGAAACTGGCTGAATATAATCTGTAAATGACGTCTGACAGATATTTATCTTGTCTTTTTCTTTAAATACATTTTCCTATCATTTTGATAAGCTCTAGTTATTGATTCATATCTTGACTGGAAGAAATTGCTGTGGATGGGATGAAAAGTAGAACAAAATTGGTAATAGAGGAGAAGGAGTATAAGAAACTCAGACAGAGGAGAGAAGAAAGGGAGATACTTTAGGAAATCAGGATGCTTAAAGGAAGGAAGCAAATAACATATGTTTACTAGCTGTAATATTTGAATTTTCTCCAAAAAAAAGTATTGTTTTCTGTTGAGTTTGTAATGCAGAAGGCTTTGCTTGAAGAGTTTTTTCCTGTTACCCAGCAGAGTATGCTTTGGGTATGACTGCAGTACTGGCTAATGGAAAGCATACCCTTTCAGTGATAAAGTCTCTTTTAAGGCATTAAAACCATTGAGAATACAATTGATAATGCCAGAATTACATCCCTTTAAGTAATGCCAACAAAAAGCAACCTATGCAAGAACTGAGCCTTTGGTGAAATCAGCCTATAGTTCCTATGTGCTCGTCCAGAGAAAGATTTCATATTGAGCCACATACTAACGCTGCTCTAAGCTATGCCATATGTAAAAATCAGCTTGCATTTCAGCTGGTGTAAATACACACAGTCCTGTTAGTTGGTTAYGGTCTCTGATACCTAGAAAAAGGGAGACCATAGAAATGCCTTAACAAATGCTATCCAGGGGAGGGCAGTGGGACACGTAAACGCTGGTGTGCACATAGCTGTATAGTATGCTGCAGTTTGCTGGCTGCTTGCTTGATAACTGGCAGGGAATCCAATTCAAAACTGACAAGATTCATGTCTTCTGCAATGCTTGGACAGCAGGATCCCGTCCGTTCCTTTCCCCTGCCAAGCAGCCTGGCAAGGACAGTAGAGTGCAGATGGAATGGCACAGTTTACCTGTGTGCTTGAGTCACTGTATCTGCAGTCTTATTAAACTCTATTTTTCTCTTTGCTGGTATTTTCCCAAACTAGAAGCTGGAATTTAAAGCATTGCAGCCTGTACTTAAGTCTCCGTGACAGCATAAAATAAAAAGGGTCAACATCACTTTGCAAGTGACAATTTAATCTTATAAGAATGTGATATGAGTATTCACATATTAACAGATTTAATTTATCACAATGCTGTCCTAAGAAAAAATAATCCATTTTTTTACCAGAAACTAGTGTAAACAGTTTGCAACATCATACCTTTATAGATATTCTTTAGATTCTCTGGATCTACTTTTTCATTATTTCCTATTTCTTCCATGTCTGGGCCTGTCTGCAGTCATAAAATTATAGACTTGTGCATAGACAGATGCAAAGTTAGTGAAAGAAAGGAGCTGGCACTGGATAATTCAGGGAATTGGCAATAGAATTCAGAGCTTTTCAGTCATCAGTCTGAATCTTGCTGATGGGAGTTGTACAAATAGCTAGTGGGGATAGATGGTGTTTGATCCTCATGAAGAAGAAGGAAAACTGCAGAATGCTGAAATGTGAGGTGTTTTCTGAGGGTGAGCTGGAAGGAAGAAGAATGAATGTTTAAGAAAATAAAGGAAAGAGAGAGGTAGTTTAGCATGAGATCATCAAATATAACACAAGAAAACCATTGGAAGACAGAGGAAACCATTCAAAAATATCAGCCCAGCTTGTTTTTCCAGGCAGTGTTTCCTGTAGATTGTCTTTGTCTCACCTTCAGTGAACAAAAGATCATTTAAAATAAAAATACTGCTGTAAGTGTCCATTTTCTCAGAGTCACTGAAAGTCACAAGTTGTTCTTAGCTCTGGGTGTGGTAATGGCTAAATATGAATAGTTTCTATGGAGAGTTAGAAGGTGAGAGTGTCCAGAGTCATTTGCTAAAAATCTTTGGTGAGACATAAACTCACATGCAATAGTTTTATTTAAGCGAGGAATACAAGCAACTATACTTTTCAAGTCTCAAGGCAACTTCAGTTTGCATTTGTTGCAGGCTTTGATTCAGGCCTGCAATGATCCTTTGTGATCATATTTCGTTTGTCCTTACTCTGAATATTTTGGTTATTGATTTTGGTTGTTTCACAGAATCACAGAATCGCTGAGGTTGGAAGGGACCTCTGGAGATCATCTAGTCCAACCCCCCTGCTCAAGCAGGGTCACCTAGAGCACATTGCACAGGATTGCATCCAGGCGCGTTTTG